>NW_013666006.1:302921-303838 GCF_000517525.1 Limulus polyphemus | reverse complement strand
AAGAACCGATGACTGAACAACTAGACTAAAGAACCGGTGACTGAACAACTAGACTAAAGAACCAATGACTAAACAACTAGAATAAAGAACCGATGACTGAACAACTAGACTAAAGAACCGGTGACTGAACAACTAGAATAAAGAACCAATGACTGAACAACTAGACTAAAGAACCGATGACTGAACAACTAGACTAAAGAACCGTTGACTGAACAACTAGACTAAAGAACCGATGACTGAACAACTAGACTAAAGAACCGATGACTGAACAACTAGACTAAAGAACAGTTGACTGAACAACTAGACTAAAGAACCGATGACTGAACAACTAGACTAAAGAACCGATGACTGGACAACTAGAATAAAGAACCGTTGACTGAACAACTAGACTAAAGAACCGATGACTGAACAACTAGACTGTCCAGAAAATCAACCATACTGATCTAACGACCCACAGAATATTAAGTATAGAAATATGTGACCTTAAAGAGCAGGTAACTGAACTCGTACAGCTTTGTAACAATTACTTTCTAAGATATTGAGCACTATTAACGCTAAACTACGTGGCGAGAGCTGCAACGTGTGGTGATAAATTGAAACAGAGAAAGAAGAAACAAGAAGTAGATGAAAATGGAAATTCGTATAAATAAGTTATATATATTCTATATCGTGAAAATAATTTCTGGTTGTAAGAACGTCTGACTAATACCATACTCAATAATATAAAAGTCCATTTAGTCGAAATAGCTGTGTTTATTAATATGTTGAAAGTGTTAAAGATCCCAATCCTTTTTGGAAGCATGATAACATACCTTGTCTGACTGTTTGTTTGTTTTTTGAATTTCGCGCAAAGCTACACGAGGGCTATCTGCGCTAGCCGTCCCTAATTTAGCAGTGTAAGACTAGAGGGAAGGCAA
>NW_013666006.1:290922-302001 GCF_000517525.1 Limulus polyphemus | reverse complement strand
CAAACATTTTATATAACACTTCAATACATTTCTTCAGTGTATTTATCAAATATATTTTAGTTCTATAAAATCGTTACCATAGGAGACCTCCAGTGGTTCATCGGTACGTCTGCGGACTTACAACGCAAAAATCCAGGTTTCGATACTCCTGGTGGGCACATCACAAATAGCCCATCGTGTAGCTTTGTGCTTAGCCCCCAACAAACAAACAAAGAAACAACTACAGTAGGGGTTTACTGAGATTTGTTTATTATATAAGTATTTTTCTTAACCAAATAATTACGAAGAATTATAACTTAGCGGGCAATCGCAAATTTTTAAATACTCTACATTTTAGTTTTTCCTTTTTTGTTTGTTTGCACTTAAGTACAAAGCTACATAATGTCCTGTACCCACCACGGGCATCGAAACCCGATTTTAAGTGTTATAAGTCCGAAGACTTGCCGTTGAGCCACTGAAGGAGCATTGTGATTCAATTCATGATCAAACAGGTTTCAACTTTTAGTTTTGTTTGTTTGTTGTTGAACGCAAAGCTACACAACGAGCTATCTGTGCTTTGCCCACAACGGGTATCGAAACCCGGTTTATAGCGTTATAAGCCTTCAGACTTACTGCAGTGCCACTGGAGGGGGTAGTAGTTTATTGTAAAAAATATTATTTTTCTTAACGATTTCTTTTTGATTTTAATTTGTTTTTATTTTTATCTCTGAAATTAAATTGTACAATTCTCTGGAATCATTATTTGTGTGAGAATACTTGTATCTTAGAGCTTAGACCACCATTTTCATTAAATATAATCCAATACTGTGTTTATTTGGCAGTAATAAAAGTTCAATAGTTAAAAAGGGACTTTATTTACTACAGCTTCACTACATTGTGTAATATATTTTCGAAAGTTATTATTTATTTCTACACCTTTATGTTCAATAATTATTACTGTGTAATATATTGCGTTCGAACGTTATTATTTATTTCTACACCTTTATGTTCAATAATTATTACTGTGTAATATATTGCGTTCGAACGTTATTATTTATTTCTACACCTTTATGTTCAATAATTATTACTGTGTAATATATTGTGTTCGAAAGTTATTATTTATTTCTACACCTTTATGTTCAATAATTATTACTGTGTAATATATTGCGTTCGAAAGTTATTATTTATTTTTACACCTTTATGTTTAATAATTATTACTGTGTAATATATTGTGTTCGAAAGTTATTATTTATTTCTACACCTTTATGTTCAATAATTATTACTTTCATCGATTCATCTTAGATCTGTAGTAGTGTTAACTCTTTCACTATCAAGTACACAAATATGGAACACACACTATATAGCCTGGAAAAATGTGATATGAGTATGCGGAAAATCAGGAATTTTCTAGTTAATTTTTTTAATCATAAATTAATTATTAATCTTCATGTTTTGGAGATAGATGCACGAATAATAATTTTACCTCATATTTCGTACAATTTGAGTACAGCATCATCCGTTGAAATATTTCAGAACAACATTAAGTGGTGAAAGAATTAAAGGTGCCCTAGGCTATATTTACGGAGACGTCACGACATCTGTTGACCAACAAAGAAAACTATTTTGGTTCATCCCCTAAAGCACAATACTTATGATAAGATTTTAAACACTGAGACATTAATATATATTACGACTGATTCCTACATTTCTCACGTATTTGCTCATGCTGCACTATTATTTCCTTTTCTTCAGATACGATCCCCGGAGGGACAGCGGTAAGTTTATGGACTTACAACGCTAAAATCCGGAGGTTCGATTCTCCGCGGTGGACACAGCAGATAGCCCAACATGGCTTTACTCTAACACAAACAAAATTCTTCAAGATAAAATTACTTTTTTAATTATAATACCGACTTATGTTTAAGATCCTCACAATATTTTTTTGTATCTTCCTATCTATGCGTGAGCAGCTCGGAGGCTTTATCGAATAGCAAGAAACTGTGATCAAATAAACCAATAAATGTTATAGGCATAATATTACATGTACAAAAGCTTTCACCCGTGCAGCTAACACGCCAAAATCCAATTGGATAAATCAAATAACGAAAATGTTTTTAAAAAAAGTGACTGAAAATAAAGAATCTCGCCGTGAATATTTATACTGTGTTCAGTAACAATGATATTTACTTTTTTAGTACAGTTATGTAAACAACGTCAACATATAAAAAAAAGCCGCTTGCATAGCCAAACCGGAGACTAATCTTAATCACAGCCTTCTAGCATTAGATAAGAATAAACTGTGTATTTCTCAACCCTGTTAATAAAAAAAAATCATGATATTTCATATTTAGCCTTTTTAAAAAAATTGGGTTTGCTGGCTCTACTTACTTTTAGCTTTGTTTTCTAACAGATCAATTGTATATTCATATATATATATATATATTAAAAATAGTTAAGTCAAAACTGTAAGTTCGAAAAGAAAATCTTTCTTTGCCTGAAAGTGTGTTGAATTAGAAATGTCTTTTTTTTTCATGTAATTTCTTTACGTATAAGTAAAACAACTGAAGTACATATAAAGGTACATGTACATGACGTACATATAAAAGCTGTACGCAAGTTTTATTGCACTTTTTGTTTGTATGTCAAGATTCATGGTTTCTAGAAATATATATACATATATAGCCTCTGTAACATATTATTTTAAAAACATAATAGTTAAAACTGTCATTTAGTTTTATATATCTTTATTTGTTATTGTAATATATATATATATATAGGTATGTATTTGTATTTATAGCAAAGTGTTACAGCTACTTGTCACCATCCATAATTTTGAACCACTAACCAGAGGTAGGGAAGGCAGCCAGTCAACAGCAACAACACTAGGGATTGATTGTCGTTACTATAACACACCCACAGCTAATACTTGTAATTGGACGCTCTTTTTTTTGCGATGAGTTTTGATAGTTAATTCACTTTCTTTGATAACAAAAGTACATTTAAATTAACAGTATGTTCCGGTTTCTAATGAGAAAACATTTATATTATGCTGTTAAGATTCGAACCACAGACACCGACAGAAACGCCCGTGATAAGAGGGGGTGTAAAAGTAATATATCGGGATTAAAAGCGTTGTTCAATAAACGAATTTTATTATACCTTTAAATTTACTCAATATTAGAAAGATAGAAAAATAGGAGTAACATTTGAAATGTAACATAACTACTGATGTGTTAACTCTGATTATCAAACGATAGCAGAATTCCCATATAATAACGTTTACTCCTGTTTATTAAATTTTCGAGAAATACTGACTTTAATGTGCCTTCAGGACCAGCGCTGAAATCCGAAGTTCGATTCCTCATGGTGGTTTATTTCTTTGTTTGCTGTAAGGCTAAACAATGGGCTATCCGTGTTCTACCCACCGCGGCTATCGAAAACCAATTTCCAGCGTTATATACACCATGAGGCTCTCCGTGACAGCCAGAGCGCAGATAATCTATTGAGCAGCTTTGCGCTAAAACAGACAAATTGTAAACTGTGTAATTTGTAGTTGGAAATGGGAATGTGTATTACAATGGCCAGAAATAAATGAAAACCGTAATGTGCAAGATTATGAATATGACTCAATGTGCAAGGCACTTTCTTGTTAACTGCTCTTTCCGATCATATACAAGATACCATTAGAAAATTACAAACAAACAAAACGTTATACCAACAACAACAAAAATAAATCCCGTTAAAGGATTTTGCTGTTGTTGTTTTAACCTGAGTAAAAAAATTGAAAGACTGACATGTTTTATTGTATGTGTACAAAATAATCCCACAGTGAGACAGCAGTAAGATTACGGACTTACAACGCTAAAATCCGAGGTTCGTTTCCCCAAGGTGGACACAGCAAATAGGCCAGTGTAGCTTTGCTCTAATTATTATTTTGTGAATTTTTTTTGTTTTGTTTTAAAGATCTTTCTTAACGGTTTTGGGTTAACAAATGTATCGAATAACTTATTTTATTTATTAAAAAACAAAGAAACAATAGCTACCTTTCTTCCGTAGAAACTAGGTTTTGTATAATGATTTATAAGCTCGAATATATAGAGGACTGAGGCCAACTGATAATCTTGCATATATAGAGGACTGAGGCCAACTGATAACCTTGAATATATAGAGGACTGAGGCCAACTGATAGTCTTGAATATATAGAGGACTGAGGCCAACTGATAGTCTTGAATATATAGAGGACTGAGGCCAACTGATAGTCTTAGAATATATAGAGGACTGAGGCCAACTGATAGTCTTGAATATATAGAGGACTGAGGCCAACTGATAGTCTTGAATATATAGAGGACTGAGGCCAACTGATAATCTTAGATGCTTAGAAAGAAATCATTAATGTTCCCACTCTAATAACACATTATGTAAATAATGTGTTATTATTTATGTGTTATAATAATGTGTTATTAACTAACCCATTGCATCTTGTGGCTCAATCACTTGGTAGTAGCAGAGAGCGATAATTATACAAATTATGTATGCCATGAGGCGGACAGAAAGGGTAGACTATAATAAAACAAAAACAAATGTATTTAGCTAGTCTTTTAATGGGTATGACACTACATTAGAGCATTACATTACATACCACTGGTGTGTGAAATGTAAGTTTTACAATGAAAACATCCTACAAGGTTAGGTTTAAAGTTAAGCACTAAGCTACACCATGGGCTTTTGTGTGTGAAATGTAAGTGTTACAATGAAAAGATCCTACAGGGTTAGGTTTAAAGTTAAGCACTAAGCTACACCGTGGGCTTTTGTGTGTGAAATGTAAATGTTACAATGAAAAGATCCTACAGGGTTAGGTTTAAAGTTAAGCACTAAGCTACACCGTGGGCTTTTGTGTGTGAAATGTAAGTGTTACAATGAAAAGATCCTACAGGGTTAGCCTATTGTGTAGCTTAGTGCTTAACTTCAAACTTATCTGTGCTCTGCCCACCACGGGTATCGAAACACGATTTCTAGCGTTGTAAGTCCGCAGACATCCCGCTGTGCCACTAGGCAACATCCTACAAAGAGATCAAATTTGCCTTAATTTGACGAACATGTGATTTGAAAGTGAGAATGGGGTATTTACAGTCAACAGTTAGTTCTAGGCCTTGTGAAACATTACTGTTAAATGTGAACCTAGTCACTCAGAATGATTTAACTGTGATGGATATTGTTTCCATATGGAATGTTACTATATGTATCTTACAGTTATAGATCTATCAATAATGTTATATTTGCAATAATCGTTCTAAAAAGCACATAATTGAATGGCACTAAAAGCAGGCAAATAATCCAAATATGCTGATTTGGAATGCGATATAGAAAATTAGTAAAGAATTATACAAAGAAAAGCGACTAACATGGGCGTCCGGGGGGGGAGGCGTACAGTAGTGTGAAATTGTGAAGTGAATAAAAACAATTATATACATATGCTGAAGGAATAAATAAAAAAATGTTTTTCATTTTCCGGGGGGGGCATTGCCCCCCTCTGCGGACGCCCATGGCGGCTAATACATAATAAACATACAGAGTAGTTGCTAAAGTCTGTATAATTTTGTATAAAACATTACATTAGTTAAGGAATAATGTGTAAAACAAAACGAGAACAAATTTTTGTTTCCGAGAACGAGTTCTTAAAGGAAAACTATCATTCGCTAGTGGAAAGTTAATTTATTCGCAGAAATAAGTTTGATCAGTTAACGTAAATAAATGTTAGCCTGGTTTTAGTGGAATCTACGTTGTTAAACTGAAGATCGACGACCATGCCAGAGACAGGGAAGTAAATGAGGTAGCCAGATTGAAAGTCCTGAGGGACAAGAATTCATTTCATGAAGAAAAAAACAAAACTGCCACGTTAACTGGTAAGTTCGCAACAATAATGAGGTGTTCTTGCACCGTTAAATGTTGTTAATAACGAGCTGTTTTGCACTGTTAACTGTTGTTAATAACGAGCTGTTTTACACTGTTAACTGTTGTTAATAACGAGCTGTTTTGCACTGTTAACTGTTGTTAATAACGAGCTGTTTTGCACTGTTAACTGTTGTTAATAACGAGCTGTTTTACACTGTTAACTGTTGTTATTCAAGACACCCAATGTAATGATTGATTCCATGTTCAAAATAAGCAGACCAGGTCGTGAATTTGCTTTTCAAGTTTGCGAGAACCGTGCAAGTTAAGCAGGCAATAGTTGCGTATGGTGTTTCTCACACTTCCAAATTATTTTGGAGGTGTGTATCCGGGAGTAGGAATGGCGTCCTAGTCCGGACTCCGGGTGAGCATGTTTGATGTGACGTGGATTCGAACCCGCGACCTGCAGATTGATTAAGCAGGGATACCTAGTTTAATGTCATAAGTTTTGCTTTGTAACATTAGTGTTTTGTAATCATTCATACAACACATACTTAACAAGGAGAGAGAGTAGAGGGAAAATATTGAAACTTAAGACTTATGATGGGACTCAAACAGTAGTCGTTTGAGTGATATAAAAATTCAATCAAATTGCTGACAATCATTCTTTTAGTGCTACACATTATTTTTGTATTTAACAGGCTCGTCTTAAATCACATTTTTATGTAATTCATGATCAGAAGCACTGTTTCATAAAATGTAACTACAATTCTACAAAGTGCATGGAATTAACATGTTTAAAATTCACATCATAATGTACCGTAAAGACGAACAACCACTATAGTGGTTCTGTTATTCACTTTTCTCAAAGACTCGAACAAATCAGAAAAACTGGCCCGTGAAAATGAAGAGGCGTGACGGCGGCACTATGGTGACGGCGGCACTATCAACGGCTGAGCCAGCTCTGGATGCCTTCTTATGAACACCTGCTGCTCGTGTACTTAATTGACTGTTGTCAGAAGCTTGGACTATCATTTCTACAGAGAGCATGCACATAAAGAAACAAGGCAGAGCAAAGCAAGAAAAAGGAGGGTTACCTGGTCACGTTCCCTTACCTGAAGATCAAAGGGCTAGGTTTTGCACAAATTTCCTTTATAGCACTCACCTAACATTTAGTATAACATCTGCCTAGCCTCAGGCCCTGCTTCCAACATGAAAATAAGCCGCTTCGTCTCCATAAAGCCCACCTTACAACGACACCGACCTCGTCCCGTGATCGAACAACAATGCCTCCATTAACTTACCTCTTGTGGCTGTTTTCTCTTTAGAAAAAAAAAAAACACTGACTGCTCATTTTAGAGGATCACGCCTTTTTCTTTTCTTTCTTCTTTTTTTTTTAAGTTTCTATTTTATTGGCGATATATAAAGATGAAGCAACCAGACAATACAAAAAAGTCTTAGATCTGAATGGTTTCTTTACCTTAGAGATGACGGTTTGTGCAGATGTGTTCAGTAAAGTGAACCCAAAGTTTAAAACAGATAATATACACTTACGGAATCTAAGAGCGGATGTTGTCCTTTCAGAGGGCTTACCTCTGTCTGCTGTAGGTGGCGAACCATTTCTTTACCTACTAGTTTGGTGTATGTCTGCATGTAAGGCTATTGTTTGTCAGTATATCTCATGGATTAAGTGCATTATTAAATGTTTATTTGTTATACTAAGTGGCAGCAGAACGCTGATATGAGACAGTCATACTTCTCTTGAACGAAACAGTAATTCAAAATTATAATACACACGCAGACACTTCATTTCCAGATACTATTTACACAAAATAAATAAAAAATAGCCACGATTAGAAACATTAGGAAATACACACACACACATATATACGTGTCACAGCATTCAGACAAACTTTACGTTGAGATCACGTGAAGTCCAACTGATGAGTTCTGGCATTGATCGAAATAATTGGTTTGTGGCAGACAAAGGGTAATTCTGAAATGTGATTTTTATACATCTCTGGTTTTAAATCCGTAAAGGATTAATTAAAAGAAATATGTTTATATATACATTTTTATCTGGAGTCTTTTTATCAAGAATATTAGGCCTTTTTTTCTTGTTAATCTAAGATTCCAATAAAATATCTCATAATCTTATGTGAGATTAATAATATTCCTGTGGTTAACCTTAGCAAATGTTTACAAAAAAAACTTACACTGCTTACACTTGTTTAACGTTTTTGACTTGAAATATTTGACATTATTAATAATGTTCTTCAAATTTTATGCCAGTACAGCAAAACGAAATAAAACAAAAATTACATGTTTGGAAGTAGTTACATAAAATGATAACTGAAGACGTCTAAAGACTTTTTTTTTTAAGTATCTTTGTTTGTTTGTTCTATTGAGTTTTCCAAGAAGTTACTCAAGGCCTACCTGTGCAAACCGACCCTACTTTAAAACCGATAAACAAATAAGAATGCAGCTGTTTAACACCACCTGTCGCCAATTCTTGGGCTACTCGTTTACCAACGAATAGTGGGATTAACTGTCACATTATAAAGCCCCTAGCCCACCAGATTGCGAGTTGAGTACTCTAACAACCAGACCATGCCAGGTTTTGTCAGATTATTCACTATTAGAACTTAGATTAGTTGTTGAAAGGGGAATTGAAAGTTGTTTTGAATTTTTTTTGTATTGTTTGTTTTGTAGTTATGCACAAAGCTACACAATGGGATATCTGTGTTCTGCCCACCACGGGTATCGAAACCCGGTTTCTAGCGTTGTAAGTCCGCAGACATACCGCTGTGCCACTGGGGAGCACAAAATTTAACAATTTTGAAAAAAAAACAAAAAACAATTGCATCTCGTCACGTTGTGTATATATATCACACTATAGCCAGAACACCAGAAAACGATATTAAAAAAAAAGAAAACGTTTGATGCAATAATTTATTTACTGTCTTAGCATTAAGAGATTTGCAAAATCAGCTGCTATGTGGTTTTCCTGTAGGTTTTTTTTTAGCGCGAAGATTTACAGTGTGCTATATGCGCTCTGTCCACTGTCTGAAATTGTAACCCAGATCATAGCGTTGTAAGTCCGTAGATTTACCGCTGAAAAACCGGGGAATCAACTTCTATGTAAAAACACGTTTTTTTAATATCACTTCAAACTATACGCCACAAAATACTCTATAAACCAGCACAACTTGTAACCTCCGTCATGCAGCCTTGTTCATATTCAGCCCTTAAAAAATATCAAAATGTGTCCGTATGTCCGTCGTTATGAACGGAAACGAATCATTCTCGGTAAGACAATGAGAAATAATATTCTACATATGTCCACCAATTTTCATCAAAATCCAATCAATTTTGACCGAGTTACAGAGCAAAAATAGTCTGGTCCCATGTTTGAGAATTTTCATGACCTTGCTGTGACTTTGTGACTTTTACCTTGACGCTCCTAAAACCTACCACTTCTAAATTGTATCATTTTCTAAATGTATACCAAGTTTCGTCCAAATCCATTCAGCCGTTTTCGAGATATCTTTCTGACAAACACACACACACATATGGGTGAAACATAACCTCGATCACTTTCGGTGGTGGAGGTTATAACAATACATTTAAAAGTGACGAAAGACTAATACTTTGTTCTACCATGATGTGAAATATCCCTAATGAAAATATCTTACAACTTGAAAAACGTGAACATATTTTACGGTTTAGCTGAGTATATAAAAACAAATCTAAATACAATAAGCGCTCTTACTTCGAAGTTTTTGTTATCTGAAGTTTTTGTCACATTCACAAGAATTTGTGTTGTTCTATAAGCTAGAAATGCCTGTAGTTTTGTTACAGGGGTACGTACCACTTGAGGAGCGTCAGCGATTAGCGAAGTAAACCTGTGGAGCGTCAGCGATAATCAACGATTAGCGAAATAAACTTGAGGAGCGTCAGCGATAATCAACGATTAGCGAAGCAGTCGTTTGGGAAAGAGCATTATGCTTGTCCCTATAGTGAAACTTTTCATGGAACGAATGCATATGTTGTAGCGTCGAACGAATCGTTCGTTTCATTCATACAGCTTGTAGATGAAAGGCCATCATAAAAATCTTATCAAAGTGTACTAGGTTATGTTTTCACCCCTGTGTATATGTTTGTTAGCAAGATTTCTCAAAAACGGCTGAACGTATTAAGACGAATGTTCGAAGACATTTGGACTACGATCCAACTTGGAAGTGATTAGTTTTTGGAGGGTCAAAGTCACAATAAGGTTACGAAAATAAAAAAATCCCTACCTGTTAACATGGGGACCGATTTTTCACACTATTCTTGCTCTATAACTCGGTCAAAAATGATCGGATTTTTACGAAACCTGGTGGACATATGTATAATATTATTCCTCGTTGTTCTACCTAATATGGTTCGTGTCCGTTGATAACAACGAACATACAGACACATTTTCGTATTTTTTAAGATCCAAATATGATAAACGCTGCGTGGTGGAGATATGTGCTCTGTTGAGTATCCCTCTACTTATAAGTTGTTTCAGTGAAACGAGTACACTATCGCCATCTACGTGACAGGCAGTTCTTAATTCAAAGTAAACATATTACAAACAAACAGGTTAATAAAGAAAGAATAAACAAACGAAGAATAATCCTGGCACACAGACGTTTCGAAAAGGATCTTTATTCCTCGCATTAAAGATCATGCAAGTTAATTTACCTCTTCCCGAAAAGGGAGGTCAATGCAACAAAATTTAACGAACCCAGCAACAATAATGTTATTAAACTTGCAATAATAGATAATATTACTAATACTTATGTTATTTAATCTTATTGAAAGTGTACTATTTTATTTAGATTGTTTAATTTGATAATATGATGTAACGAATTTGTTGTTATGTATTTGTTATGGTGTCAACGTTTGTTTGGATTGAGTTTATATTTAGAAACATGCCTAGCTTATAGTGTTAAATATTCGCCTATTCTCCAAAGTTGTAGAAGATTCTCGAGAGTAAGAATCAACAATATATGTATATACTTTAAGGTTTAAATGTAGCTCAGTATTGTTACGTAATACTGAATTTTCTAGAAAAACCTTCCCACGGCTATAAGTATAACCAACGCGACGCGCCATGGAGAGTGTCTATTATTAGATTGCTATAATCAGTGTGCTATAAACTTCGAAAGCTATAATTGTGAT
>NW_013666006.1:285561-289980 GCF_000517525.1 Limulus polyphemus | reverse complement strand
CTCTAATTGCGTTATGTTTCCATATTAGGGCTTCCATGTTAATAGGTAGTGAGGCCACCTTTAGTATTAGCCACAAACTCAACTCTGAAACAAATAATACCAACTCTAATTGTGTTATGTTTCCATATTAGGGCTCCAATGTTAATAGGTAGTTAGGCCACCTTTAGCATTAGCCACAACCTCAACTCTGCAACTATCAATACCATCTATAATTGTGTTATGTTTCCATACTGAGGCCCTAATGTTAATAGGTAGTGAAGCCACCTTTAGCATAAGCCATATCTGATGTTACAGATCGTTACCTTTCTTCTTGTAAAGTAACCCCTATTTATTTATCACATGACGTCATTTGATAAATGGCACTGTAAGGTGACCTTCAAACCGTATTTACTTATCACATGGCGGCATTTGATAAATGGCACTGCAAGATGACCTTGAAACCGTATTTACTTGTTACATGACGTCATTTGATAAATGGCACTGCAAGATGACCTTGAAACCGCATTTACTTAACCTCATTAGGATTTGCAGTTAAGTGTGAGAGTTTGATGTCAGAGCTCATTCATTCATTAACACATCGGTGAGTAGAATTGTTACGTAATATATGTCATAGAAGATATGCCATCTATGATGTCCAACTTATTCTAGAGTCTCTTTGTGAAGTGAACATAGGAGACAATTGATGTGGCTTGCACTAACACTACTGTATTCTTAACCAAAAGTTAAATTGTGTTACAAGGTCACTTTCCATAGCCACCTGTGATCCAATTAGCTTGTTCTGGGGTGATTTGGATTGTCGCCTAAGAGACAAACAAGACAAACCCCGAACTCCCATCACACTTATACAGTCATGATGATATCTTCTATTTTCTGCTCTTAGAATTTTCGGATAAAAAGTAAATTTATTTTAGGTTTGAGTTTGCATACATCTGAAATGTTAATAAAATATTTTAATCCATTTTTTTTTTCTTGTTTCGGTGACCGTACATCTCGGCTGCTTTATGACTAATCGCAACGGTGTAAACAACATAAAAGCATGACAACAACACAACGTCAATTGATGTTTATTTTTATTTTGTTTTTAATTCATAAAGTTAATTTTTTACGCACTATTGTTATTTTTAAAACAAATAATTTTACGATATTTTAAAGTTCTGATAATAAAAAAATAACACTGGAGTAATGTACTAAAGTAAACTAGGAGGTTAAAAGCTATTCGATTTTGAAACTGAAAAGAACAAATTAATAGGAATGTGGAAAAACATCATATATACAGATTTTTGTTACTAATTTTAGGCCTAAAAGCAATAAATAAATGATTAAAAGAAAAGCCATAAACAACTATTTTATTGATCTTCATATTTTTTTTATTCATAGCTGTTGTTGTTTCTTTAACACAAAGCTACATAATGGGCTCTCTCTGCTCCGTCCAACGCAGGGAATCGAATCCCTGATTTTAGCGTTGCAAGTCCGTAAAATTACCGCTAAACCACCAGTGAATATTTTTCACAAAGCCACATACAGGTAGAGTTTGTTCTCAGGTGTTCACATTTTTTCCTTTCCTTCTCCAGTTAGTAACGAGAGTATTATCGTCCAGAATAAAAACCTATCGTTGCCTGAGTAATAGCTGAGCTACCCGACAGAGACTTGCCCTCCTTGAATTGACCTTGAATGATCATTTCTTTCTCGGGAGTCCTTGGAAAACGGTTGCCTAGTAACCTGGCAAATTACAAAAGAAAAAGAAGAAAAATCCTTATCACGTATTGGTTTCAAAATTTTCCGCATAAGCAAATTATTATTTTTTTTTTTTACTCAACCTAACGAGTATTCAGTTAAAGCTGACATAACTTAATTATAAGTAAAACGTTTTAGTTCACAAGTTAAATCACAAAATGATATCTTGCTAATATTAAAGAAATAATTCCCCACAGCATTAGAGAAAACATAAAAATAACAAATGAAAATTAATCGGTCATTGAATGATATTTACGCAGCACTGAATTGAAAGTTCTTGTTCAGAGGAATTTGAAGGCTTAAATTCTCCCAAACTAATTGTTCAGGTAGCAAACTTGTAAGTACAATCAAATTAGGATTAACACAAGAATTACATGGAGAAGTTCAGTTACTTTTGATTGAAAATTATTTTAAATAGATAAAATTACACATTTCAGAATGCTTAAAAAAAAACTTGCTACCTAAATAGTTCTCTTGTATTTTCAATCTATTTATTATTTATAGCTTAACCAGAAAGAAAAACTGTCTTGCACGTGAATGGTATCCTCACGATCGTAAATTAGATAAATTTAAAACATTTACGTGCTTGCTACAATAAGGCATGACGACCTGTGCTCGACGTATCTCGTCTTCATTAGCTCTTATGTAAAGTGTCACTTTTTTATTCGTAACAATACACTTCTGGGAATACGGAGTCATTATGCATAGTGTACGAGAATAGTCCCTGACTTACAGAACAAGATGGTAAAAAACAACAGTATGTTACAGGAGTAAGGAGGTAGAACGTTTTTATGCACATTTGAAATAATAATTAAAATATCTAATAATTAAAAACATACTCTTCTTTGTTTGTTTTAGGGCAAAAGCACTTCGGGCTATCTTCTGTGTTTACCGTAAGGAATCGAACTCCGGAATGTAGCGTTTTACACTTCTTGACTTGCCGAAACTAGCTTTGTCTTCTTAATCAAAACACCTACTTATAACCTAATATAAATATTAGAAAATTGACCATTCCGTACAAATCAACTACATCAAAAATACTTTAACAAGTTATTTTTTTATTTATTTACATGCTACGTAAAAGCTCTGCCTCATGATAATAATTGAAATATCACATAGAGCACTTATTAACTGTCACTTAAAATGTTGCATTTGGGAGTTAGTAGATTACCTTCGATTTGGAAATTGCCAACTTAAAATAATGTCTCTCGGGCCTTTTTCATAAAGAATGATTATCAAAACTGCACCTTAATAAGAATGATATTCCAATGGGGATTTATTATTGCCAAACTGGACAGAAATTATTTATGGCTTCATCATTAGTAATACTTGGGGAATGTCTCTACTATATTTACTCTAATCATATAATTTAAATAGTAAGTGATATTATTTATTTTTCACACCCTCTTGCGGCTGATGAGGTCATTAATATGTTGTTATTAATCATTTGCTGGAAATAAATCTTGAGCTAAAAGTTTGTCGTTTAATTGTAAAAATGATACGCATGCACAATGATTTCTGTACTTAATCATCAAGACTGTATTCTATATGTCGAATAACTTTGGAATAAATACAAGTAGCCTCAAGTTGGGTAAAATCTGATTGCACTGAAATATTTTGTTATTGTTGTTTGTTTTTGAATAAAGCCAAATTGGGCTATTTGCTGTGTCCACTGTGGAGAATCGACCCCCGGATTTTAGCACTGTAAGTCCATAAATTTTGCGGTTGACCCACCGGGGTACAATAATATATTATACGTTAAGGTTAAATAACGTTTAAATCTGTTTAGTTTATAAATGTTTTTTTAAAGATACTCAGATCTTTATTAAAGTCACCCACGTCGTTCTAGATAAATGGCACTGTAAGGTGACCTTCAAACAGATTCATTAACAATCTCTTATCAATTTGATTCAATATTTTAAGATTAAATATAATTATAACTATAAATGCGTCTTCTTTAAAGTTTGCAGATAGAGTTATTCAAAGGCGAATATAATAACCAAGATGCCTTTGGTAATAATTAGTTTTTTTCTGCTTGATTTTAAGCTTTATATTAAATGACATCTAATGCCTCATTCTTTAAGTGCAGCATGGAACATAATCATTTATATGAGTCGTAACTAAATTTCATTTCACTTTATCGATTACACTTTGACTCTATTTATAAAATAGTCGTTTCGTTGTAATTTTTGTGTGTTCTACAAAAAACTTTGGGAAATATGAAGTACTAGCTAAAGTACCCGTCCGTTTGGCGAATGAAATAAAAACTCGTTTGTAACAAAGGATAGGAAATTGTGCTTATATATTTTTCTTAAGATAATAAGCATTAAAACTGCAATAAAAATACATAAAGGTGCCAATACTGAAAAGAAAGGTAGAATTCTTGAAAACAGTGTGTCAATATAAAATTAGATGGTGGGTCCTTCTAATTTTTTTTTGCCCAGTATAGGATTCTTTTGCATTGATTCAATCTATACATCCGTAGGGAATGCTTCTGATCAGTCAGACGTTACGAGATATACTATCCCATTCACCAGTTAGTCAGACGTTACGAGATATACTACCCATTCATCAGTTAGTCAGACGTTACGAGATATACTACCCCATTCACCAGTTAGTCAGACGTTACGAGATATACTACCCCATTCACCAGTTAGTCAGACGTTACGAGATATATTACCTCAT
>NW_013666006.1:280126-284959 GCF_000517525.1 Limulus polyphemus | reverse complement strand
ATGGTATTGTTAGTTACAGAGTTGAGTCTGTGGCTAATACTAAAGGTGGCCTCACTACCTATTAACATTGGAGCCCTAATATGAAAACATAACACAATTAGAGATGGTATTGTTAGTTACATAGTTGAGGCTATGGCTAATGCTAAAGGTGGCCTCCCTACCTATTAACACAGGGATCCTAGTAAGGAAACATAACACAATTGGAGATTGATTTATGAAAATTAAATGTTTTGCTTCATTTAATTACATTATCTAGTGTCATAAATCAAAATAAGTTTTATAGAAAAGAAAAATACCCACAAGATGTAGATATTTATATGAATGTTAAATTTATCTTAGCAAATCTAGAAGGTGATTAATGAGCCTGGCCTGGTATGAACAAATGGTTTTATTTATACGTTATAGCCACAGAAACCAAAACATGAAAATTAAAAAAATAAAGTTATGATGTTAATAAGATTTAAGTGCTTAAACAACAATTAGTTGTAAATCGTAGTGAAAATTCGATAGCAGTTTATTGATGTATGTTGGTTAACGTATAACACAAATCATTTCTTTATCAGTTGCTTATGTAATCGAATAATATACCCTTTATGACATACCCTTTATGATATACCCTTTATGACATACCCTTTATGATATACCCTTTATGGTTCTATTTGTATAAATAAGTTACAAATATTCCTAGCACTATGTTAACATACGGAAAAGTATATTTACATCATTACCGCTTGTTGGTTTTCATATAACCTAATTCAGTTCTATAACGACTTTAACAGTATTATTCTAGATATATTTGTCCATCTTTTTGTGTGACTGTAGATGATCATTAATTCTTTTAAATGACAACATGAATCTGTCACAGTTCATAAACTGCACCATTTCACTTTTCAACAACAAAGAAATAATTTTTCTTTATTATTTAGATATATATTCAAGGTAAGTCTTGAAGATTTTCATGCAGGTTTTTGCAAATAATTAGTTAGCAAACTCGTAAACAGGATACGAAAGGTCGTAAGCTTGCGTTAATCCTTTAACTTAGACAAAGGTTACATACCGCAACGGTCACTTTTTAAAGGCTAATACCAGTTTTAACCTGTTGTACTCGCGTTGAGCAGTTGTTCAGAGACTTCTACCAATTGCCCTGTGTTTGGAGGTTTATATCGCTTGAAAATGTTTATGCAATATAGAACTGTAGACTATCTCACCAAGAGCTAGTGTTCAGATTGAGCAGCGTGATATATTTTTATTCCTTATTCGTAGACGTTTCTTTGTGTTCAGTTTCGCCAGCCAGAGGAGTTCAGTAAACGACCATAGTAACCAGCTGGCCTTAGAGAAGAAAGACCCCAGACGAAGCTGTGAATAGAGGTTTTTGTTTTATCTGCTCACTTGTGTTTGGTTCTTTCCTTAGTGTCGTGTTCATTGTATTCTTTACAAAACACTTCCTGAACCTGCTGTGTATCGTGGATCATATAGAAACCTACCTGTAGCAAGTCACTGTGCTGCATGTCACATACCCAAAACAACCAGGTAATGATCATCTCGTGAATGATTGAGAAAAACTCTGGGAACCAACCCACCTTATCATAGGAAGAAGTGCACGTTGATTTGGGGAACGCCCCTTTGTGGTACCTACGAAGTGCATTCAGAACCATTCAACCAATGAAGAAAACCTCTTATTATACATCCATCACTCAATGTATGAAGAAGAAATAATCTAGGGGTCAAATGTCATCAGTTTACCTAACACCTGCTTACATAAAAACTACATTGCAGGTAGTTTAATCATATTCGTTCATAAAACGGACATTATGAAATTTACTTGCATGATTTGTGATGTGAGTTAAAATAACAATATCTCACGAAATATTCAGTATTACTGATTGATCATTGGCCTTATAAGAAGTGATAAATACATTCTATATAAAAATGCTTCTTTTATTTCAATTGTTAACGCATTAACTCGTGTAAAAATCAACATAATATATTTCTTACTATAAATATCAATTAGTACTAAAATTCATGTACTTCATTAACTTAGATTCTATACATAAAATAGCCATGGGCTCTAAGATGGGCGTTATTTTGTTAAATATAAATTCTTTTATTTCGTCTACAACGTTTATGTCTAGCTACTATACCATTATATTGAGTAAATAAGGCGAGGTATATTTTGTGAGAATTGTTTTTTCAATCAAGCGTTAAAACAAAAATGATTTTTTATTATTTTCTTGAGCCTGCCAATTAGCTCAATTCCTAAAATTAACTTTTAGTACTTAATACAATTAATATATTATTGTAACATTGAACCTAATCGTTAAGTCTTCTACACGTGGCAGTTATTTATCATATAGTAGCTAATCTAAAATACGTTTTTATTTAAACCCCAATTACAACAGTGTTTGCTATTAACGAATCTTGGATACATTTTTTGGGTGTAATTATATTTCGATTAATCATTATAGTGAAATGTTCTACACTCAAAATCATTAACAGTCGAAATAAATTACGAAATAAGCTACTTGCAAAACTTCAAGATATTAACATCTTACTCCTAAAGTATTTATTATACTTTTACATTTGCTTGTTTGTATCGTAAGAACCGGTTTCTTATTGTTGGAGAGAGAGAGAGGCAAAAACTTACTGGGTTCCCCTTCCAGCAAGGCTTCTGTGAGATATTTAAAACCACACTATTATGTCTTGACGTGGGAACGTTGTTCTTTGTTCGAAAGAAAGCGTTAAACTATTTTTTTTTACAGTGTACATCAACGACAGTCATGTACCAACAATAGATGTGTGCTATATTGTACCAACAATAGATGTGTACGATATTGTGTCAACAATAGAAAGATCATGGGACAGATACTACAGGAAGTTCAAGAGTGCGAAGAAGTGAGGCCCAGTTCGGAAAGGTGTGATTTTACTCTTTTAACTGAGAATGTTATTCTACGTTCCCTTGTTGTGTGCTTGAGCAGGGAAAGCATTTGACAAAAACAGAGATACTGGCCGAGATAAGCTTCAGATTTACTGAAGAGAGTTTAATCTAAGTAGACAGATTCCTCTTTCAATAGTACAATATCGTATCTTGAAAAATGTCATAGTCTTTAATTCCTACTTTAGAAGACATAAAGAGAGCTTAAATATAATGTGCTGAAAATCTTACCATCTGTCACTGAATTCCTGAATCGTTTTCTAGTTTCAGAATTATGATTTTTGTCGACTGAAAATTGCACAGTTCAGAGGTTTATACCCCTTTATCTTAACACTTAAAAATTTTAATTAATAGGTCTATCGTAATATTGTTTAAACAGATTAAATAGATAAATTCACTTTCCACATACTTCAGTCTGATATCTTTCGTGCTTCGTTGTGTTAGTACTACTTTCGACAACCAGATAAAGAGTAACATTCTTGAAAATAGAATTTCTTACAGTAGACACCACGGATAAGTAAATAGTCAACCAGCTTTCAAGCGGATTGATACTTGTTGAAAGCAGAGGTTCATAAGGGTCAAGTCTACAAAACCCTCTTGATCAATAAGGCGGAGCAAAATCTTATTTATATACACCGGAAAGTTGTATGATGTTTTTGTCGATCTCATGATGTCTACAGGTTCTGGTCAGATGAAGACGACCTCATTCTTTTAATAATCCCTCTTGAAAAGACCATCCACTCTAGTTAAGAACCTCCTTTGGAGGACCATAGTTCGAGACTTGAAGTAAGCTGTAGGATAGGGGAAAAGCGAGAATAAGCCAGATTAAAAAGTAGGTTGTAAACATGCGTTAGAGTCTGGAACCCTCAGAGTTACCAGGTGCGTTTGGTTCAATATCATGGATAAGACCGTATTGTAAAACGTTTTAACTGTGTATGGGTATTGATTTTTCACAACTTAACATTTTAGCCTACGCTTATAGATGTGTTTGTGTTGGTCTTGTGTACATGTGTTGTAATACTATTAAGGAAAAATACAAGATAGTTTAAGTTATTTTTTCGCTGCTCTGCTATTGGTATAAATTTCTATTTTCGTGAATATACGTGAAAAACTTTCAGAAACAAAAAACACTCATTATAAATCTCAAGCTTAAAACGCTATAAGGAATAAAATTTAAAATTATTTGTTTCATATTTCTTCAACTAAAAAAATACAAAGTGTACAAGAAAAGCTATGTAACTGAGTTATTTATTAACACTTTAACTGCCAGTGCCACTGTGATACAAGAATGAGAAACAGAATCGAATAGGATGTGACGTAATAACAATGTTAAGTATTGAATGAATGGGTGTACCATTCAACCGGACCTTATTAAGAATGTCCCCATAACTTTATATTTGAAACTGAATAATCAAAAAACTAAACTTAAGAACCTCAACCGTGTTTTTAAAAACTGCGTAGTTCCTGAAACAGCTTACAGATTTCCAGTTGTGCATGTGGACCGATGTCGCAAGGTCTTAAACATGTAATTTTTCCTTCCACAGATAAAAGTTACATGCTACAACTTAAGTCTCAAGTGAGTTTGTACATGTTTATGTGTGTATTTTGAGGAAGTTCGCCTATTCAACCAGATGTTTGTTTGTTATTGATTTCGCGCAAAGCTACTCGACCATTGTTCTATCTGCTTTATCAGTTACTTATTAAAAGGCAGATAGAAAAATGGTCGAGTGTCCCATTAATTAACAACTTATTAATAAAGCAGATAGAAAATGGTCGAGTGTCCCATTAATTAACAACTTATTAATAAAGCAGATAGAACAGTGGAAGAATGTCCCATTAATTAACAACTTATTAATATAGTAGATAGAACAATAGGACAGAGTGTACCATTAATTAACTAA
>NW_013666006.1:254567-279053 GCF_000517525.1 Limulus polyphemus | reverse complement strand
AGAACAATGGCAGAGTGTCCCATTAATTAACAACTTATTAATAAAGCAGATAGAACAATGGCAGAGTGTCCCATTAATTAACAACTTATTAATAAAGCAGATAGAGCAATGGTCGAGTATCCCATTAATTAACAACTTATTAATAAAGCAGATAGAACAATGGTAGAGTGTCCCATTAATTAACAACTTATTAATAAAGCAGATAGAACAATGGCCGAGTGTCCCATTAATTAATAATTTCATGATATAAAAGACTGTTTAGTATTTTAACTCTTTCTAGAAAGATATTAATGATCATATTTGATTTATAGATTTCCATCTACTTCTAACCAGTTTAGTAGCTTCTACTCCGACCTTAGTTATGAGTAAGATCTATTCCATTGTTCGCCCCTGAAAAAAAAACAGGAATGTTCATTCTTCGAAATCATTTGGGTTATGGGTTTGTTTTCGGATATTCGTAAAGAAACTACTCAAGAGCTAATTGTATTAGATGTCCCTCATTTTGGACTGATAGACTAGAGAAAAGACAGCTAGTAAATAGCAGCCGCCGACAACTCTTGCTATTCTTGTCTGACCAAGTAGTTGGATTTGGGTGCTACCCTTATAACGCACTCTTCACCTCAAATTGTTGTTTGTGTTTGTTCGATAATGAAACGTGAGCGTGAGACCCGAAGATCTATATTCCGACGTTACTGCATGACGACATTAACCATGCTTGTTCAGAATTTAGTTTAGCGGCATCATGATACGTTAATGTACATATTTTTATACCAGGTTTATCAAGAGGAATGTTTTTTCCAAAATTAACATGATCACCCCGTTTCTTTCTTAAGTTAGCCAGGCTATAGGTTCTTTCATTGATTGCCTGTAACTATCATGTATACGATACAGCTCACTCAGTCTTCACGGCCCAAGTTATAGCACCAAAATGGCTAACAAGAAAGATTAAAAAATGTTTTATGTCGTGGCCAGCTTGGGGTTCTCATACGTTGAAACAAGCAAATTTGACTATCTATATTAACTGTAGTGGTATCTAGTGAGTGTATTTTAATAGCCGTCGTTATGACAATAGTTATATTTCTGTTACACAGCCAGATATTAGTGACGCGATATTCAATAAAGCAGAACTGGGAATAATGGCTATTTTCTTTTGTGTTTATATTTACTTTCTTTACCACTTACTTCCGTTCACTTCCGCTACACACGAGCCTCCTACATCCGCTTTATAAGATGTAAGTTATTTTAGGAAGTAATCTGTTGTTACATTGAAGTTGATGAAGCGGCTTGAATGTTAGTATGTATGACGAATCGCGTACAGTCTAATACACGAGTTATGTAAGTTCTAGGCTATGTTCTATACGCGTATACAAGCATAGCTCTGCTCATTTCTACAGTAACTTCGTAACCAGCAGAGAATATTGTAAATTTTTGCGGCAGCTAATTTTTATGACATATTTAGAAATAAAATAGTTTTACAAGGACATTGCAGCATATCTTTCCAGTAAAAGAATCAGGAGTGGCAGAGTGGACCGTAGATCTGAAATTCTGACGTTCGCGTCACGTTAACGCAAAAAAAAAATAAATAAATAAACAAATATCGCACTCCGAACTCTTGGTCCACGAATGCGTTATAAAGATGACCGTTCAATCCCACTGTTCGGTCAAACAAGAGTAGCCCCAAAGTTGGTGGCTGGTGCTTTGACTAGTCACATTCCCTCCAGTTTATCAGTTCAAGATTAGGGACAACTAGTCACAAATCTGAGATATAAGAAATAAACAGACTAAAAACTACGATAGTAACTGAGTCACTTTGTTTTACGTAGTTTGGCTACGTAATGGGCTATCTGTGATATGTACACAGGTGTCGAAACCCGATTTTTAGCGTCGTTAGCTTGCAGACTTGCCGCTGACTTATTTGGAAGAAGGGGACCGTTTTACACAGGTTGCACACACACACACATTAGCCCTATTACCATTATTTTTATCAGAATATATATGTAATTATAGAGGAAATGGGTTGTCAAAGAAACACACATGTCCAACGACTTTCTAACACATCAGAAACTGAAAACTCGTACACCTGCACAAAGCAAAATCACAAATATATAAGTCTACTTTGGCAACCTGCACAAAAGACTTGCTCTTAAGTTTTAGGTTTGTCCTTGGAGGAAGATAAATATGTTTTCTCGCAAATTTATAAAATATATAAATGTATATTATGTATCCTATGTATCATATGGTAGTCCAAAGATTTATAAAGAAGGCTGTGATCCGGTGAGATCAATAGGCACTTAGGATCATGAACTGGCAGGCTGTTTATTGGAATTTTTGAAACAGTTTAGCCATAACGAGTATAACCTAAAAAAAAAAAGTTTTATATTTTCCAAAGAAGCGCAGGACCTAAGATTCGATAGATATTTTTATTGTTCTAGTTTGGACATCGAACCCCTGTATAATCGAACCCCCTGTATAGGAACACTCTATTGAGGAGGACATTGCAGTTGAGGACAAATTTGATTCATGAAAATCGATATGATATGATGAGATTTCCCAAGTTAGTTTTTCAGCAGTTAATGGAATTTGCTTCCACCGAGTCCTATTCTCTTTCTGATGGTAATACCAACGACCAAACTGATGGAGTTGCTATGGTTTCCGTCATCGTTTAACTTATTTTTATGCTACCGTGAAAAACAATGGTTGAAGGATTGTTCGAAGAGTTTCAAACCGATGTATAATATCGAAAGTACGTCAGTGACACTTTTGTCCTTTTTTAACGAATTGAAGAACTTCTGAACAGTCGGCATGGTAACATAGAGTTCACTGAGAGCTCAAGAGAATCAACGGCTTACTTTCTTGGATGTTTTAGGTCGTAACAACAAGGGAATATTGAACCGTGAAGGTTTTTATAAATAAAAGTTTTATAGGAATATATTATTAATATTTTTAGTATTATTCCGAATACGTACAGATAATCTGTTTGTTTTTAGGCCAAAGCCACATTGGGCTATCTGCTGTGCCCACCGCGGGTAATCGAACGCCGGATTTTAGCGTTGTAAGTTCGTAAATTTACCGCTGTTCCTCCGGTGGACAAAAGTAGCGTTGTGAAACCATTACTCCATCGTGCACAGGAAATAATAAAGTTAAAAGGGAAACGAAGAGCACGATCGTAACAAAGCGATGTACAACAATAATCCTTTGAAACCATTATCATGCTTATAAAATCATAAGCGTTATAAATATTTTCATTAAGAATGGGAGAAAATACCATTCCTGAAAAATGATTATGTTTCACTATTTATTATCTGAATAGTACAATAAATAATTACTCGCTTATTTGCTACATTTTACATCTTGTCCGTTTTATTTACATCTTGAACATCCACACCTATCTTACTACTTCCTAAACTCCTCTGGTCTTGGCGGAGATTGATCAACACGTCATATAGAAATCGAACAGATCACCACAACGTCACGCGTATCGTGTATAATTGTGTAATTGAGTTACTGAAATATTTTAAATATTCAATTATCAAGCATTTTTGAAATAGAATGACGAGGCTTGTTTGTTTTTTTAGTAACTGTACAGATATACACTAAAAGAAAGAGACGTCATTATTTGAGGAGATGACGTCATAGATTTTAGTTTCACCATTTATAAGAGATTTTGTTTTTCATTGAAAAAGTATAAGTAGCATCGTTATAGTTACATAATTCCGCCGTCTACTAGATATTTCATCCTAATATACGATTTGTAGTTGCACTGAAGAGAAATAAAGACATGCATGTTTGAGGCACTTGGTCTAGTCACACTAACATGTGAGTTTGATACACTTGGTCTAGTCACACTAATATATAGGTTTGATACACTTGGTCTAGTCACACTAACATGTGAGTTTGATACAGTTGGTCTAGTCACACTAACATGTGAGTTTGATACAGTTGGTCTTGTCACACTAACATGTAGGTTTGATACACTTGGTCTAGTCACACTAACATGTGAGTTTGATACACTTGGTCTAGTCACACTAATATGTGAGTTTGATACACTTGGTCTAGTCACACTAATATATAGGTTTGAGGCACTTGGTCTAGTCACACTAATATATAGGTTTGAGGCACTTGGTCTAGTCACACTAACATGTGAGTTGGATACACTTGGTCTAGTCACACTAACATGTGAGATTGATACACTTGGTCTAGTCACACTAATATATAGGTTTGATACACTTGGTCTAGTCACACTAACATGTGAGTTTGATACACTTGGTCTAGTCACACTAACATGTGAGATTGATACACTTGGTCTAGTCACACTAATATGTAGGTTTGATACACTTGGTCTAGTCACACTAATATATAGGTTTAATACACTTGGTCTAGTCACACTAACATGTGGGTTTGATACACTTGGTCTAGTCACACTAACATGTGGGTTTGATATACTTGGTCTCGTCACACTAATATATAGGTTTGATGCGCTTGGTCTAGTCACACTAATATATAGGTTTGATACACTTGATCTAGTCACACTAACATGTGGGTTTGAGAAGAATATTCTGGAATTATTTCAACATAACGTAGTAAATATTACATAGTTTAGTGTACCATCATGTGAAAACTTGTTGACGTGTGCATGATTAATGGATGGTGTTCAGTACAATAATATTTTACTCGGTGTATTATAAATTTCTTTGGTAGTATTGAGTATTATTTAAGACTTCCTACAAGCCAGGATCCCTAAAATCAAGTATTGCACCGATTCTGTTTGAAATACCCCCCAGTGGCACACAGTGTGTCTGCGGACTTACAATGCGAGAAACCGAGGTTCGATACCCGTGGTGGGCAGAACACACGTAACCCATTGTGTAGCTTTGTGCTTAACAACAAAGAAACAAATAAACTGTTTGAAATAAGTTTAATTTTGAAAGATATGGTGAAAAACGTATCTTCTCCTAAAACCAATGTTTTCTAAGAAGTTTGGTTCAAGATTCATATAGCAGACAAGTTTTTTTAAACGTGTTTTTTGTTGAATCAATTCTACTTTAGGGAAAATATAAAAGAAAGAATTGAGCTACGAAATTACTGGAAGTTGTCCCCTTCTGAATACAATAGAGCATTTTACATCACAATTTACTCAAAGCTACCTATCTTCCTCAACATTTGCGTTACTGGAGAATACCTGAGCGAACTGAGTTTATAATAAAATTAAAAGTGCTCTCAAAATCACATATAGTCCAACATGTTCACACCTTGGCAGTAAATTACTTTAATGGTTGACTCTATGTTCCATCTATCATTTTAAAATAAAATATTTATCATATAAAATGCATTATGAACTTCTAAAATATTTTTGTGAAAACTTTCGAAGTGGGTTTCAAATAAATTGCGTTTTATAGCTTAGTTTGTAATCTGTATGATGGAGCTTTTGTGGTTAACAAAATTGTAAAATGTATCTAGAAAATTTATGGGAAGAACAAAATCAAGAAATTAGATTGTTTGGTGGAACAGAATTGTCAAGGATCAGCATAAAAGCATAAGTTTACAGAATAGTAACACGTGTACAAGAATAGAAACGTAATAGTCGGAGGCCTGTAGTGAAAAAATGTGAATAATTTAAAAACTTCGCACTCAATAAGAAATATATGCTGATTTTATGGTTGCCTGTTAATATATATCTCAATGTATTGATTAATCTTACTAGCTTTTGATGTACACTCAAGCTTACAGGAGTTGAATGTCTTTAAATTAATATAATTTTTATCTCTATTTTCCCATTAAAAGTTGAAGCTAAGACAAGCGGCATACACTTGGTAGTTTCGATTTAATTAATAATTAATTAATTAATTTAATTAATTAGTTAAGGTTAACGTTGATTCATTTTTCCAGAACACCTACAATCATTGAATACATGTACAAGTGCTATAGATAAAGAGTTGGAGTTTGTTTTTGAGCGAAGCCACATAGGAATCAAACACTGGATCTTAGTGTTCTAAGTCCTCACACTTGTCGCTATACCACCAGGGTACACTATAAATGAAAGAAACAAACATCTTAAGTTTTTAGTAATCTAATTTAGTGTATTGTTTGCGTAGAAACGAATGTTAAAAACGTGAGATTTTACATAGCATGCTTTTCTTAATTACCCTTTCTCCCAGAAGGGGGGGCGAGGGTACTGCAATCGGGTCCGTGTGTGTTTCTGCCTGTCTGTGTTTCCGCGCACGTATCTCGAAAACTAACAGACCGATGTACTAGAAAATTTTACACCAGATGGGAAGTCAGTATGGGACAGTCCGGATCCAAATCCAGATCCCGATTCTGGGGATTTTCGCGGGTTTCAGTTAATAACTCTATAAAGTGTGATCGGATTTGTACCAAATTTCATGGGCACATTAAGGTTAAGACTCCTCATCACATTACAAAAAAATGATCCGGATCATTGATAATTCTGTATTCGAGAAGGAATTTCTGAGTTTTCGGAGGTGAATTACGTTATCCAATAAAAACGCATTCAATCTCGAAAAGGAACGAGAGGGCGAGGGTATACAATTTCTCTGATTGCTCTTGTTCATACAGTGATTCGCGTGCATCTTTCAAAAAAATTCCAACGGGATGATAGGTGGCAGTTTGATACTACTAAAGTTGTATTTATTATTGGGTCATAATTATCGACTTCATTGATCGGAAGGAACAGTTCTTAAATGGGGAATGATAACTTACTATTAAATGTATAATGTTTATAATACCATATATATTTTGCGTAAACCTTTGCTGTGAATTTAGACAACATGTAAATAAGCAAGAATTACCTTCGTAGTAAGATAACTATCGAAATATGTGTTTATCATGCATAAGTATCTTTATATAGTAGTTTTTGTGTATTTTTTCAGACATGGGAAGTCTTAATCGTTACTTATTTCCCAATCCAAATCCCCAACACTTGATTTTAAAGAAACTCCTGAAAATGTTTTTTCACCACGGAAGGATCAAGTTAGTATTTTTTGTTTGTTCCGGAAAGTTGACTTCAATACATTATATGAGCTACATATAAGAGCTAAAGATAACATTTTCTTAACCGAAAGCATTAATAATTCGTAGTTCGCGTTGTTATATAGATTAATAGATAATGTTGACATAAGTACAGCTCATAGGAAGTCAAATTCCTTTCCTTCTAGACTGCATGCATAATTTTTAAACACAACTTAAGTTTCAGTTTGTATGTTCTTGTTTTCTCCATTACAAAGCAGGCACCCTCTCTTGTAAAACTAGCTTCATTTGAGCTTAAGGTTTTCTTAAAGTTAGTTTAAAATCCTTAATTAATCAGAATTATCAGAAGTTACGAATGTCCTGGTAATTTCGTAATCCCAACATATATTTCAAGTAAGAATAGCAAACTTACCTAGTCACAGCTCTGTATACTTATAAATATTAATAATACGAATTACTGTGTAACTATATTGACGTGGCTCTTGTATGTCATTTCCTTTCACTATGGTGAAATGTCAGAACTTAATCAATGATTTATAAATAGCAAATAATGAAACAGCTTTGATTAATATGTCATTTACTTAATTAAAATATTTATGTAACATTTTTCTAACAAAATTAAAATAATAACTGCAGGCTCAAGCTTTAGAAAAATAAATTAATAATGATGATGAATTACTACTTAGTTTTCCCTTACATTCTATATTCATAATTATTATATTGTTCTTTGAGTATATCAGATTGACATACAAGGTATTATTATTATTATGTTCAAATCGTTTATCTTATGTATATAGCTGTCAAAGTGTTAAACTCCCTGGTGTTTCAATGGTAAGTTTATAGTCCTATAACGATAAAATTCAGGATTCGATCCCTGAAACTGGCACAAAATAAATAGTTCATTGTGAAGTACAGCCTCGTGCTTAAACCAAAAAAAAATAATATCTTAACAAGAATTGCTATGCAGTTTATACCCATGCACAAGCTAATAATTTTCCGGTTTATTTGGTTTACGGTCTACCCTACGAAGCTGGTTTCGAAGGTTTCATATATAAATTAGGCCATACAACGCTCTACTTGTAAAAAAAGGCAATGTTCGCAATGCACAATTTGTATAAATATAGGTAAAACTTTAATTAGTACTGTGGCCATCTGTTCGTGTTGTTTCTGCCTTTTTATGGCTCCCTTAAATTCAAAAGTTTCACACAGTATAAGAGTATTACAAGCTTTAATATTTAATAAAAAGCCCCTACATCATCCCAGAAGGCCTTATGTTAGAACAGCAAACGCAAAAGTCTGAGCTGAGCATTTAAATTAATTATTCATAGAGAGATTTTTACCTCTCTTTAGGCGCAGTAATGATATTTGATTCTGTTTTTTTCTATGTAATATAGTACTTACTATAGTAATCGATTATTTAAAAACATATCTTGGCTTCAGCTACTAGAATCGTAGCTTTGAAAGTATAAGTGGAAGGTTCAGACTTATTTCAGTATATTTCTCGCTGAGATTTTAAGAGCAATTTTGTAAGGGAATGAAAAAATTACCTAATCTATATTTTTAACTAAGGAAACAGCTAATCAATTTTTTAACAGCAAATACTTCAAGAAAGTAAAATATTTTCAAATATTTTGAGAGATTTATTTTTGCAATAACTTAGCAACAACACACGGTTATAAACGTAAGTACTTTGCTTCCTGCCTCCCGGTGGCACAGAGGTATGTCTGCCGACTTACAATGCTAGAAACCGGGTTTCGATACCCGTGGTGGGCAGAGCACAGATAGCCCATTATGTAGCTTTGTACTTAATTCCAAACAAACTTTGCTTCCTTTTTAAAGACTAAAGAATTTTCAAAGCAAAATCTTCCTTGCCAGATACACTAAAATAAAAATAAAACTAGTCACAGCAGTAATTGGTACGTTTTATAGTCAGCATTTGTAAACAGTGAAATAACATCAGAAATCAAACTCTTACACTGAATAATTCCGCATCTGATAGGTTCATCACGAGGCTACCAAGTGAACCCACGCGTCACCACAATGGTGCCAGGGATATTTCTATAGTTCCATGTTTCAAGGTCGTCCCATTTAACAGGTTGCTAGAAATATAATTGACAACAGAAGTAGTAATGGCTAAATCTTCTCGTGCTGTATATATATGGCAATACCTTATCCAACTGTATATACGGCAATATCTCATCCAACTGTATATACGACAATACCTTATCCGACTGTATATACGGGAACCCCTTATCGAACTGTATATACGGCAACCCCATAGCCAACTGTATATACGGGAACCCCTTATCTAACTGTATATACGGCAATACCTCATCCAACTGTATATACGGCAACACCTTATCCAACTGTATATACGCAATACCTCATCCAACTGAAAATGATCAACCCTCATTTCCACTGTCACAAGCACTGTAAAGTGTCACTATTCAACCGTGGTGATTGCCATTGGGTAGCCAGGGATATTCGGACACAATCCTATTAACAGGGCAGCATGTCTTTGAATTGTTAAGTATCTCCAGATGGTGTTCTAAGTGAGAGGGATAGAGTCTCTGCTTCAATTTAGGACACTATAATGAGAGACACCAAATTCCTTTCTGTCCAACTTCCAGATAACGACAAGAGGTTCGACAACAAGCTATGGATACTACTGCTCTAGCTAGTTTAAATTAATGGACCCAACTGTATATCCAACTGTATATACGGCAACCCCATAGCCAACTGTATATACGGGAACCCCTCATCCAACTGTATATACGGCAACACCGTATATGGATACTACTGCTCTAGCTAGTTTAAATTAATGGACCCCGAATTGAAAATTAGCATTTTACATAATGCAACGTTTAAAGAACACCAGGGCGTTTTAAATGAACATTAGCAAAGTACAGAAACACAAAGGTTATCTTTATCCATAAGTTGTTGGATCTCCTTTGTTGGTCATTTATGCCAGCCCTAGACTTATCAAAGTAGACGATGTTCAATAAGGAAATTCAAGAGTCATTTTTATTGAAAACTAGCCACCCAGATCCTTCACCAGGGTAGCAGAGGCAACATTTCACATAATTCCCACTTAGGCTGATTCAGCTACATTACTTGGAAAAAAAAAGGGGTAAAATTTGTAACTGTCCTCTTTTGTCAACAACGAAATCGGAAACAATTGCCTATCTTCAAAGGAATTGCAAATTTTTATCCTAGAGAAGGTCTGCCCATGTTCTGAGAAGTCTCACGAAGAACAAGAAAAAGAAACACTGTTCTTCAAATGGAGCCCTGTAAGCAACTTTGATATCATAACCACGTGGCTAGAGAAGTTAACCAATGTCAACATCAGTTCCGAAGGTGATTCCCGCTGGTTTTTACTTGGGAGAAATTATCTATTTCAATTGCTACTACTAAAACCAAGGTCTCTGAATGGGCAGAGACCTGGGACTTAATGCAGAAAGTGTGGCATACTAAGACTGACGAGATGTTGGCAACAGATCTAAAGTGACCCAGGAGAACTGTAAGCTCTGATACAAGTTTAAGAGACAGCTCAAAATTACCTTTGCTTCAGTATAGAGACTCTCAGGAAAATGTCGACCAACCACAGAAAACATATAGTTCAACTGAACAGAATATATAGAATTTGAGAGAGGGAGAGAAAAATAACCGAGATTGCTATTTGTCAAAGAAAAGTTGTTGTTTGTTATTAAGCACAAAATTACACAAAGGACTATCTGTGCTCTGCTCACCACTGGTATCGAAACCCAATTTCTAGCGATATAAGTCCGCAGACATACCGCTGTGCCACTGGAGGGCGTCAAAGAAAGGACTCTACTGAATGAAATACAAGAGGAATATAACTAGACATTTACACAATAGCGAGCCCCCCCAAGTGTCACAGCGGTATTTCTGCGGACTTATATCGTTAAAACCCGGATTTTGATACCCGTGGTTGGCAGAACACGGATAGCCCATTGTGCTTAACTTCAAAAGAAACATAATAGCGATTTGCGTTTTATCAGAGAATGTTTACAAAACAAATGTTATTGTACACAAACTGAAGGAAAGGGTGATATAATAACACATTAAAACATTTCATCGATATCATTTACAGCTTAGGAAATATACAACCGTACTGTTTCTTTATGGTTCATGTAAGGTTAATGTCGTGATGGTATTCTTTACCTCCGCCACCGAAGGTGTGTGTTTGTCAGCAAGATTTCTCGAAAACGGCTGAATGGATTTAGACGAAAGTTGGTATACATTTGGACTATAATACCCAACTTAGAAGTGATTAGTTTTTGGAGGGTCTAGGTCACTAAAATATTTAAAAAATCCCTATCTGTTAACATGGGGACCGATTTCTCAAACTATTTTTGCTCTATAACTCGTCCAAAAATGATTGAATTTTGATGAAACTAGGTGGACATATGTAGAATATTATTCCACATTTTACTGCCCAAAATGGTCCGTGTTCGTTGATATTGACGGACATACGGACACATTTTCGTATTTTTTGAGAGCCGAATATGATCAACTCTGCGTGGCGGTGGTACGGGCTGTACTGAGTGCCCTCTAGTTTGTTCGTATTTTAACAATGAACTAAAGAAGTTAAATATTGCCTTTTACGATGCCTACTCCACTATGAATTTTTACTTCTTTCCCGTCTCCTGTAATCATTATTAAAGATGTAATTTCTAACGATATTTAGTGTATTTATCTATGGGCTACGTTTTAATCTAAGTTATAGTATCAACGTCATTAGACTTAATTTATTTTATACGCTAATTTTAGTGTCAAGTGATTATGCGGTAAACAACATACTTTACGAGCACTTTATATGAAATCAGCGATTTTACGAGAATTTGTCAGAAAACGGTATGGCAACCATGCAAGGGATTGTGGGTAAATTAGTTCACATCTACTTATAGTAGCTGTGAATAAACTAATATGTAAAATATTTCTTTTAAAAAAGTATGAAATTATAAAATAATGCATAAAGTAATAAACTTCAGTAACTTGAAAAATAATCAACGTATCTTGTGTACTCCTTCCACCAAAATAAGCTGTTTAATCAAATATAAATACATGAACATTAACAAAATTATCAGACTGAATATATCGATAAAGTACTACAGCTTTAGAACATAATTATTCCTGTAAGCCAACACTTACATATACATTGTATATAGTTATATGCAAATAGAAGGATGTCTGTCTGGCTGATCTTCTTCTGGGTTGAGTTCCCGTATTAATATTTATACAAGATTAATAATCAAATATTTTCATAACGAATTTCTAATGATAACACACACGAAGAGAAAATTTCCGTCTCCCGACAGGGCACACTGACACGTGATCAATAAGGTCTTCTCGCTATAATTAACCGTCACCGAACGTGGGAACTAAAGGTTTTAATAAGAACTTGAAAACATTCAAGCAAGCCTTTAGGCCACATGCGAACCTCCAAATCACAAGAATTTGCAAACTTAAGCTGGTCTAATTATGCAGAACTTTAGAAAACCTTCTGACAAACTTTAAACAACATATATATTATGGTAATTAGTGCAAATGGCAAATGTACTATACAAATTATCATGAAGTAATTTGTTTGCAGCAAACAAATACTTCTGGTTCATGTTTAACTTCTCATTCAGGGTATCTTATTCAGATTATTTGGTACCAGTCAGAAGGTACTTATTCTGGTTTTGGTGCAAGCTGGTCAAAAGTAATAGTTTTTTTGTTTTTTTTTGTATTTCGTTTAGAAAAGATTCTTGAAAAAACCTGAATTTTTTCGTAATCCGGGAATAAAAAGAAACTCGTTTTAATTTAAACAGATAACCTGAGACTTATGTATATGACAAATTAGAATTAGTTGAAGATAAACCAATGGTAAAAATATAAAAAAGTACCTTTATCTTTCTCGCTGAGTCTTAAAGATTACAGTGAAAATAACAAGATCATGTTAGACTTAATGAACTCTCAAACTAACTGAAATACGATATGTTTCTAATGCAAAACTTTGTCCATCGTCTGTATTATAAACGCAGGAGACAACTAGAGGGGCACTCAACACGCAGCATTGATCATATTCGGCTCTCAAAAAATAATAAAGTCTGACCGTATGTCCGTTGTTATCACAGGACATGGACCATTTTTGGCAGGATAATAAAGAATAATATTCTATAACTATTTTTGACTGAGTTATAGAGCAAAAATAGCGTGAGAAATTGGTTACCATGGTAACAGATAGGGATTTTTGTTGTGACCTTGACCCTCCAAAAACTAATCACTTCTAATTTCGATCATAGTCCAAATGTATACCGACTTTCGTACATATCTATTCAGCCCTTATAGAGAAATTTTGCTGAGGTAATTACAATAATGACACACATCAAAGTTGCATCAAGAACTATGCGTGAAACACGTAAACAGTTGCTTACCAATTTCCACAAAGCAATCATGCGATAGGTTTTAGAAAATGTGTATATATATATATATGGCAGATTTTGTTAAACAAGACCGATGTCTGTAGGTTTACTTTCTTCTTAGAATTCTTCTCAAGTCGATAAGCCGTCTTAACGTTGTTAGAACAACGGGTAAAAGTTGTAGCTAGTGATGAGTTGGCCGACGCGTTTTGAATGCGTTCTGCATCCATTATCAAGGCTGAATACAAGAAAATCTGTCACCAAAGTACACCAACATATATATATATATATTATTTTCTTAAAGGAAAAATTCGAGGAGGCTCTTCGCGTAATTTAATTGTAGAGTCAGCATGATCACTAGCAATAGACAACAACCAATCAGCGCTGTATTTACAGTTTTGTTGAATTTCGCGCAAAGCTACTCGAGAGTTATCTGCGCGAGCCGTCCCCAATTTTGAAGTTATACATTAACGGGAAGGCAGCTAGTCAACACCATCACCGCCAACTCTTGGGATACTCTTTTACTAACGCGAAGTGAAATTGACTGTCACAATATAACGTCCTTAAGGCTGAAAGACCGAGCACGTTCGGTGACAAGATTCGAACTCGCGATCCGTATATTGAGATTCGAGTGCCCTAACCACCAGGTCCTGCCAGGCTGAAATTATACAATTAAGAAATGTAGCGTCTTACAAGTTTGAAAAATGACGTACAACAATGATGGTGCCTGGTTAAACTGGTGAAATGTTGTGACCATACAAATAATACCCTGTTTATCCGATAATAAGCACGGTTTTTTAGCTATACTAACAGTGTACTTCCTTTAATCATAGTTATAGCGTTGTCTGGTTGCTAATCTTTATACAGTAAGGATAATCCCAATACAGTAAGGATAATCTCAATACAGTAAGGATAATCCCAATACAGTAAGGATAATCCTTTAGTAATTTTTAGTTGCATTCGTTTTTCGCTAATGAAAAACCGCAAAAAATATAAATTTATATATATTTGAATAGCTTCAAAGAGATCAGTGATTTTCTTTTCGTTTTTGTGCGAAGCTACACAATCAGCGCTCTTTCACAGCGGGGAAGCAAACCTTAGAATTTGGATATATAAGTCCGTAAATTACGCTGATCCACCGGGGGGATAAGTAATGATTAAGAACAATTATTAATCGGTTGGAAATTTGCTCTTCATAAACTGAAGAGTGAAAAATAAACACTGAATTCGGTTCCAATTTCACCCACATTTTTGGTTGATATTTGACCATTAGGAGAAATTCATTAAGAAATTCGTTTAAGAGTGAAAGTGTAACTTCGAAATAACAAGCGCATTTAAGCAAGCAAAAACACGAAGTTAAATAAGCTGTCAATATTTGTAGTGATCTAAGTCCATCCGGTCGTCCAATTTTCACAATACACTCAAGTTAAGCTTTTTGTTTAAAAAAAAAAAAAAACATCAACAGTTATATTCATTCAATATTATATAATAATGCCAAGCTTATTTTGTTGTTACTCGTAAATAAACGTTTTCTACTTTTTTTATATGCGAATTTCTTCTTGAACGTGTTATTTGTTTAATTGCAAGTTGTTGTTATTTTTGTGCAGGACTGATCTTCACTGCATGCCACGTGTTATTTATTTAATTGCAAGTTGTTTTTGGACAGGACCGATCTTCACTGCATGCTACGTGTTATTTGTTTAATTGTCAGTTGTTTTTGTGCAGGACTGATCTTCACTGCATGCCACGTATTATTTATTTAATTGCAAGTTGTTTTTGGACAGGACCGATCTTCACTGCATGCTACGTGTTATTTGTTTAATTGTCAGTTGTTTTTGTGCAGGACCGACCTTCGCTGCATGCTACGTATTATTTGTTTAATTGCAAGTTGTTGTTGTTTTTGTGCAGGATCGATCCTCACTGCATGCTAAAGCTAGATTTGTATCGTCATTCTGCCTTTTGAGACATTTTTGTACTTCCAGAAACAAAACCAAAGAATTTGTTATCGTTGTGGTATTATAAAATTACGTTGTTTTAATCTAACTTGAGAATCAACCATATGTTAAAATTACGTTGTTTTAATCTAACTTGAGAATCAACCATATGTTAAGAGCGGCTGACACTTGCGACGAGGCAGCAGTGATAAATGTCTTAACTCGCTGGTTTGTTTAATCTGCTATATGAAAACTTTTTATGTTATTATATATTCCATTAGTCGACATTTATTCCAACTAAACTGTCAATAGTCTCAATATCAAAAAGGTTTTGTCTTTGGTTATAGATTTTACCAGTAAATTAGGCTTTAAGATTCGGATTAATTACATTATATTTTCTTATTTCAGAATATTTTAGGATGATGACAGATAAATTTTCATCCTTGCAATTAAAAGTTAAGGAAAACAGTCTTCCGAACAAAATCTTGTTCGAGGTCATCTTTATTCTGAATAATAACAAAAAACAAAACCATGGGTATAGCAACAAGCATTTCTTAAATCGGTTGTTAATGGACTTTCAAATTTCATCATGAACGAGCTATGATTGAAATAAATAAGAAGGGTAACTTTCCAATATGTACATAGCCGACATTTCCATAGAAACGCCTCCTATTGGCTCAGCAGTATGAGGGCTCACACCGTTAAAAACCGGGATTCGATACTCTTGGTGAGCACAGCACAGATAGCCCATTGTGTAGCTTTGCGATTAACAACAAACAAATCTATAGAAAATTTCCAAATTCTTACCTATGGCTCGTCCTGAAATTAGCTAACTTTACTTTAAATGACAATTTTTCTTTTCTACTCAATTAACTTTTAAGTAGCTGTCCTCAATTACATATCATATACTTATTTTATGTCAATTGCTACTCGAGTATTTTTATTACACTTTAACATGTTTCCATTATAATACACTCGTTATATTAAGTTTGCCGTGGTGTTTTTGTTCATTACTAAACTTCTGTTCTTGCCTGAGGAATCTACTGTTTATTCTTAACTTAATTTTATAAAAAAAAGAATATATATATACAGAAGATGAAATCAATTATAAATCCCAAATATGCTGAAATAGTAATTTATGGATACGTTACCTAAAAGCTTTAAGATTGGTTATTTAATAATAGTAATTTATGGATGCGTTACATACAAGCTTTAAGATTGGTTATTTAATAATAGTAATTTATGGATGCGTTACATACAAGCTTTAAAATTGGATATTTAAAAATAGTAATTTATGGTTATCTAAATTTAGAATTATTGCTAGTGATATAACTATTAAATGTATGAGGTCTGGCATGGTTTGGTAGTCGCAAGATCGAATTCAGTCACCGAACATGCTCGCCCTTTCAGTCTGGGGGCGTTACAATGTGACTGTCAAACCCATTTTTCGATGGTAAAAAAGTTACCAAAGATTTAGAAGTGGGTGGTGTTGACTAGCTACTTTTCCTCTAGTCTACCAGTTAAAAATTGGTGATGACTGGAGGAGATAGCCCTAGTGTAGCTCTGCACGAAATTCAAAAATAAACATTCTAATGTACCCCTAGTGACAGAAAGATTAACTATAAACTACAGTCAAACTAGATGTTTAAAATAAGTGGGTTATAAATGTGGCCAACTCTAATTTCATTGCGAATAATATATTTCGTAAAAACGAAAGAGGTAAACTGCGAATCCAATTTGTCTGCATAAAAGCATTATTGGTCTAATTTTTCACAAAGAAAAGTTTTCATTAACACAGTTTTCAACAACGAAGTAGTACATTAATCAAATTTTACACTAACCACCATCTCTATATAAACCAAATTTTACTCTAACCATCATCTATATATAAACCAGATTTTAAACTAACCACTATTTCTATATAAACCAGATTTTAAACTAACCGCCATTTCTATATAAACCAGATTTTAAACTAACCACCATTTCATATAGACCAGATTTCAAACTAAAACCCCATCTCTATAAACTAGATTTTACAATAACCCCATCTCTATATAAACCAAATTTTACTCTAACCATCATCTATATATAAACCAGATTTTAAACTAACCACTATTTCTATATAAACCAGATTTTATAATAACCACCATCTCTATATAAACCAGATTTTACGCCAACCACCGTCTCTATATAAACCAGATTTTACACCAACCACCGTCTCTATATAAACCAGATTTTACACCAACCACCGTCTCTATATAAACCAGAATTTACACTAACTACCGTCTATATATAAACCATATTTTAAACTAACCCCCATCTCTATATAAACCAGATTTTAAACTAACCACCATTTCTATATATATATATATATATATTATAAGAGAAATTCCAATTTCTCAACTTTTGAATTGTGCATCAATAGGATAGTGCACAGACCACATCCAATAATGACCTTTTTCTTGTATGTCAAGAAAGTTTATACATACATTTATTTCCGCATTTCTTACCATTCAACAGTTTATACGTCATTATCATATCACGTTTTAAAATAACTCACTTCTGGCAGCAAAGTGACGCCAGGTACAAGCACCATAAAGCACCACATGAGAAGTGTTTTTTGTTGTTTTTTCCTTTTCTAGGTCACCGTTTTCCACATAACATTCTCTTTCTTGAGGACCTTGGGAGAAGACAACGAATATACCTCTCTGCCCTTTGTCTCCATTAGAAAGAAGGGAGACGTATCATTATTTATAAGCATTAAATATATTCTTTTGAACGAACAAGAGGGTATAGTTTTAAATCTAACCCAGAAAGTCAGGATACTCCCTACGGGTAACCGCTCACAATGTACATCTTAAACAAGTTTTCTGGTGTGCTCTTAAGGGTGTCCCCAGATTCTTGTTTTTGGCAGAAATATTTTCGTTTACATAAAGATATATAGCTAGTTAATTAATTTGACCTTAAAACAGTTGAACAGTCGTAGTAAGAGTGTTCGGATTTGAATTTCGAACATTGAATGTGTACTGGAAAAGGTGGTTTTTGTAAACGTGTTCCATAAACAAACAATTAACATGCTCCATGAGTAGTATTTATTTTAGACAGAACACAGGTTTGTTTCTATGTTTTGTAGTAAACACAAAGCTACACAAGAGCTATCTGTGCTATGCTCACCGCGGGTATCAGAACCCAATTTTTAACGTTATAAGCTCACAGAATTATCGCTGAGCCACTGAGGATCCTAAACGTGAGAATAAATTTTAACAGAAGCCAATCAAAATACATATACCAATTTTATCACTTCACCTTCAATTCTGGCCTTATACAATCACATCTGAAAACGTAACTTGGGAGATGTTTACGGTATTTTTAAAGTTTGTACTTACTGGTTGTTTATCACCACACCTGATGATGTAACTTGGGAGATGTTTAGGGTATTCGTTAACTCTTGTACTTATTGATTGTTTATCACCACACTTGACGACGTAACTTGGGAGATGTTTACGGTATTCGTTAACGTTTGTACTTATTGATTGTTTACCACACTTGACGACGTAACTTGGGAGGTGTTTACAATAGTCATTAAAGTTTTACTTATTGATTGTTTACCACACTTGACGACGTAACTTGGGAGGTGTTTACAATAGTCGTTAACATTTGTACTTGTTGATTGTTTACCACACTTGACGAGGTAACTTGGGAGATGTTTACGGTATTCGTTAACGTTTGTACTTGTTGATTGTTTACCACACTTGACGAGGTAACTTGGGAGATGTTTACGGTATTCGTTAACGTTTGTACTTGTTGATTGTTTACCACACTTGACGACGTAACTTGGAAGGTGTTTACGGTATTCGTTAACGTTTGTACTTATTGATTGTTTCTTCTAAATTTAACTTTGTAAACTATAAACCACAGAATATATCCTGAGAACGAGACTTTCATGTCAGTTTCTTAAGTAACGAGAAATTTACTTTCTTTCGTTCATATTTTGTAGTAAATTATGACAACGCTACTAAGGCTATATTTGATAGTCCTTAATTTTGAATTACTGACTAGGGAGAAGGTAACCAGTTAATTACATCCTACTGCCCAACATCTACACTAGGAATTGACTGTCATCCTTATGACGTATCCACAGATTAAAGTACTGAGAATATTCTGTGGTATACACGGATTCATACCTGACTCTTCGAAACCCAAATCCATAATTCTAAAACAAGGATAAATCTCGCCCTTACACTTTAATAAACCGGACATCTTATCAGGAAATATTCTAATGACCCATTAAAGTGTTTGTTTATTTTTATTTCACCTAGACAAAGGCTATCTGTACCTAACTGTCTCTAATTTTGAAATTGATACTATAGGGAAGGGAGCTTCTCAAAAGTACTCTCCGCCAACTCTTGGGCTACTTTTCTCTCACCGGATAGTGTGATTTGACTTATTATTACATACTCACGACACCCCAAAAGGATGACCGTGATTTTACGGCAGAGTACGTGAACTATGAATCCTCAAATTCAATGTCGAACATGCTAACCACAAGGTTACGCCCTATGGAGAGGATAACGTTGCTTATCGAATATGCTAACCACAAGGTTACGCCCTATGGAGAGGATAACGTTGCTTATCGAAAGCCATGGAATATCTTCAAAAGCTATAACGGAAAATCCTGATTCGAGCAAACGTTAACTCGTAGTTTCGTAACGCATTACTATGTCAAAAATACAATACCAATTCCTTGTGTTTGAAGATAGATATACCAGTTTACTAAGAGTATGTTAATTTTACAAAATATACATTTATATTCTAATATATTGTTAACAGAAGCCACGTTTATACACCTTGATTATCATGGTGATCAAGCCGGAAAGTACTGCTGTCTTCAGTTTTCTTCCTGTACATCTAGATGTAAACACTAGTGGATACTTTGTCTTCAGTTTTCTTCCTGTACATCTAGATGTAAACACCAGTGGATATTTTGTCTTCAGTTTTCTTCCTGTACAGTCGTTTGTTCTCTATGACGACTGTTAATGTCATTGTCATCGTCATTGGTTCTTTCTCCATCAGTGTTACTTCTTCCTCTGAAATAAAGCTTTAGTAGAAAATTATAAAAACTAATTTAGTGGCTCCACCATCTATGGAGTGGCTCTTTTAACACTTATATATCTGTTTCATGGCAAATTCTCGACCATTAGACAGTGGAATGCCATAACGAGTAGTTATGGTTGGAGGGTTATGTACATCCTTTTGGAGGCCTATTTACACCCCTTTGGAGGGTTATGTACATCTCTTTGAAGAGTTATGTTCATCCCTTTCGGAGAAAGAATATTTATATTGGTAGGTTGTGAAACGATTCGTAGCTAAAGAAAAGTTTAATTTCAGAGTTTGCAATAATCTCCCTGCAAGAAGAAAAACTCAAATAGCATCAGGTATCAAAACCACGCCTCAGGCCAATTTGAAGCAAGACTTTCATCCGCCCAATGAAAACTGTAGTTACAAAATGGTTCTCGCCAATCCAAGAAAGCCAGTGCAACGAAACTGGGCATATCGAATGACACTGTTAGCCAGGTAGTAAATAAAGATATAAAACTGGTAAACGTTCACAAACCCACAGTACAAACGATTCTAGCCACTTCTGTTTTAGTGAGAAAGATGGTTGGACAAGCTGTAATGACACTAATTAATCTCTTTCAATCGTGTAGTTATCAAGTCCTCTGACGGAGCGTCAACGAACTTTTGTGCTTTTCATTTATACAAATGTGGTTTTGGAAGCTGACATCTGCACACAGTTGGAGGTCCTTGCAAGATTTTCAAGATGTGTTTCAAATTAACTTCGTGGCCATTTTCAAAAGCTTGGTATCTCTCCACATATATAAGAGAATACTAACTATCAAAACCTGAGAATATAAACAATATTGTAAATCTAGTTACAACAGCTTACTGCATTGATTTCAACTCTAGTCATTATAAAATTATTAATGCAGCCCAAAATGAAAAATAATTCAGGATTAATAAAGTCTGTGAAAGATCTTCTATAATCTAATCTAAACGAGCAATGTTCGGATGTTACATTATTGTTATAATTGCAATGCATATTTATATATATATATCGTTATCAAAATACGTATCCATTTCGAAACCAATGATGATAAATTCCAGATGGCTGGACAAGGAAGATTTCCATAAACAACACAAAGCTGGTGATTCTTTCTCTCAACGCTTCGAGAATGAATCAGTTATTTGCAAGCACAAATAGACACCACATTTATCTACAGATGGATAGACACAGACTTGCAAAATCTGGCCTATATGGTATATGTTCACTAAAGCCTATTCCTCTTACAAGAAGGCAAATAAAAGCTGTATATTTTCAATTGTGCACATCCAATTGGCAAAAAGCATGTGAGCAATATTCAACTTAATGGAACATTTTGCACATGGAGAGAATTACAATGCCAGCAGGAATAAACGTTTGTAAATTTACTGACCTCTACTTAGCTAGTCAACACTTCCCACTGTCAACTCTTGGGCTACTCATTACCAACATAAAGAGGAACTGTTTGTCACATTATAATGTTCCCGCGGTTGAAAGGTCGAATATGTTTGATGACGGGATTCGATCCCATGACTTGCAGATTGCTAGTCGAGCGCCTTAACCATCAGGCCATATTAGGCCTATTGCCTACACTGTTAATAGAAGGTATAGGCACATATCTGTGATGTCTGATAAAGATTTTTCATGGGCAGCAACAGCTTGTGGTAACAACAGTTGAATAATTTGGATAACTTCCAATTCTTTTATTCAAGTTTTATCATTTTTCTGTATACAGAAAAGCCATCTAAAAGTCTAGTTGAAATAGTTGATTTTATAGCTGATTTACTTCATGTAACAATATTGCGTTTGCATCCAAATCAAATAACTCTGTCAGTCTCTTTTTCATTTGACACAGCTTGATGTATTCACGCTCTGCGTCCAAATCCTAAGAACCTCCTGTTATTGTGGTGTTTTGGCTTGACTTCACCTGAGAATACCTAAGTAAATACATAAGGACCTTATCAGTACTCTAATTTTAAATTCCGGTGCCAGGCGGCTAGTTCTCTTTGCAATGACCATACTCAATATTGAAGTGCACTGCTAAGAATAAGTTATACTTCGAATTTGTAATTCTTGATAACATATATTGCTTGAAGATGATCTGCTCCTATTGGCTGAAAAGTTACAGTTTTAATTGCTTAAAAACTTTGTTGTAAAACTAATCATGATGCTAGATTTAACCAACCAGTGAATCCTCATTTCTTACAACCAAAGTTTTTTTTTTCAGTTGTTAGTTACAGAGTTATAATTTTTTCTGTTTAATTAATTGAAGATAAAGTGGTGATATAATGTGTAGAAACTTCTGTCCTGTGAATTTTTATTTTTCATCCTGAGAGTGCTACTTTAACAATTAAATTAATTTAGCGACTTGATAATATGACATCTGATCTCATCAGTTGCCTTTAGCAAAGTAGTTAGGTTATTATATCGAACAAGCTCCAACAAAAACCTTTTAAACAGTTGCAGGATAATATATTTGAACCCCCCCCCCAAAAAAAAAAGAAACCTTGAAGATAGTAAACTCTTTACTCAGTTTCCATTTAGAAAACCGGTTGTTCTGGCCCACTTATAAGACAGATTTAACAGTGAGGGAAGCAGACCTAATAAATATTCTTAGGAAAACGCATCCTTCTGGTTTTTGTTTTTTTAGTTTTTCTTACTGGTCGATGTAGGCGAATAAAATGGTAATGGCATCGCATATAATGTGTGGGCGTATAAAGCTATATGTTTTTTTCTTATTGTTCCTGTTAGTTCTTGCGACGCATTCTAGAACATTTTGTAATCCTATTGGAGACTTTAAGAGAAAAAAAAATAACTTTTCTTTACATTAGAAAATATCATACTGAAACACATAGGAATTGGAATTAATACCCATTAAAGTGGGTACTTTAGTAACAAAAACGTCATTATTTTTATGTTCAACTATTTTTGATTGACATGGCTATATAAGCATCGTATTATTTTCTAAGATTATTGTTTTATTTCTATTTTTAGCAAACATTCATATACTGTACAAAATAATAATAGTTTATTGTGTTTGTTTGTTTTTGAATTTCGCGCAAAGCTACACGAGGGCTATCTGCGCTAACCGTTCCTGATTTAGCAGTGTAAGACTAGAGGAAAGGCAGCTAGTCATCACCACCCACCGCCAACTCTTGGGCTACTCTTTTACCAACGAATAGTGGGATTGACCGTCACATTATAACGCCCCCACGGCTGAAAGGGTGAGCAATTTTGGCGTGACAGGGATTCGAACCCGCGACCCTCAGATTACGAGTCGAGCGCTCTAACCACCTGGCCATGCCGGACCAATTTATCGTGATAAAGAGTTACATTGCAGGACTTATTATCAGTAATATGGATAAACAAAGGGGTGAAGTGGCTGATGTATGAGACCATCATTTTTCATTCACTGAAAAGCATATTTAAATAAGGTTGAATTTCAAATCAAACCGTATCAGAATTAGAGAAAAAAATGTAATTGAGAAATTACTCTACAGCAAAATATAAAATAAAAGTCACTGGTGTATATTTCAATTGGTATACTTTAAAAACGTGGTTGTTTCAACGTAAGATTAAACATCTTAGTCGAAAAACCAAAACTGAAACAGATAATGAAAAGGAAAGACATGGACGAGAAACTCATAAGCAGTAAACAACTAGAAAGTAAAATATTGCCAGAAGTAAATTAAAGGTAGCTTCAACGTGAAATTAAATACATAAATTAAATTAAATCTCGAATTACCTGTAACATACAAGGCAAAACAGAAATGTGTTTTATCTTCCATTGTTACATGCTTCCCTAGTGATTTTATAACACGATGATAATTTATGATCCTTGTGGTCTTGTTGTGATCATCCATCTTAATATTCGGAATATTAGTTAAAGTACCCCATACGCGTTAATTCCAGTAAATAACACTCTAAGATAGATAGAATGTGATTCTTTACAGCGAGGTAGGTATTCACAAAAGTAAAATTAGTATGCTGTTAATTAATTTTATACATTTAGTTGTGCGGCATGGCCTGGTGGTTAAGG
>NW_013666006.1:251747-253642 GCF_000517525.1 Limulus polyphemus | reverse complement strand
TGCTAAATTAGGGAGGGCTAGCGCAGATAGCCCTCGTGTAGCTTTGCGCGAAATTCAAAAAACAAACAAACAAACATTTAGTTGTGAAGAGTTTTGAGATTATTTTAAGCAAACACGTATTAACAAATGCTAAATCACATACAACATCCTTGTTTATTTTTACATATGTTTTTCAGGACGCGGGTGGTAGAACAGGGACACCCAAATTGGGGCCGTAAACTATTGGCGCAAGAAAGTTTCTGAGGGTCAATAGCAATTACACAATAACACTGTTTTAAATATATTATCTGATTTATTCTTTAAAGATGATGTTTGAAATGAAAGTAAATTACCCAGTATGTGGAGGTTTATTGGGAAAGGGGGAGGGGCTCAATCAGTATTCGGAATGATCTAGAGGTCTTGTGCTCAGAAAGTCTGGGATCCCTGTGATAAATCTCTGGATTTTGGAGTTGGCGAACCGGGATCGAATCCATGCGATGAAATAAAATATTCCCCACACTAATTGTAGGTGTGTTATAAGAATAACAGTTTGTTCCTTATCGTGGATGGTAGGTGGTAGGGTGTTGTTAAATGGTTGTCTTCTATTTGATTTGTATCTCAAAATTAAGGGCAACGGGCGACGGCAGACAACCTAGGTTAGTTTGTCATCAATACAATAGACAAATACTTATTTTTCATCCCTAATCCAGACGAAAATATTGGCTCAGACATCCCTCCGAAGCTCCTCACGTTGTACGCTATCTCGCGTATTACGTAGAGATCGACAACGCCCGTAAGGCCATCTATGGCTAGCCTTGTGCAATCGTCATGATTTATATATCTGATTCTGTGATTAATTCCCCTTAATTAAAATTAATATGAAACTCAGTGAGTCAGTAGACTGACTATTAGTAAAATACAAGGAATCAAAAAAACATTCCAATATGAAAACTGTGGTAGCCATTCTGCCTGAAAAAACATGAGAATCAATCCAATTTCCTTTTATTTACTCAGTAGGACAGTTTCACGTGGGAACCCAAGGTTGACACATTCTTCTCACAGGCGTTCATGTAAGGACAGCACCAAGCACGTGAGATTGCGTGCAAAGGGAAATATTATAAAAGTTTCTGTTCTAATTAAAAATATAAATCTTCTGTTGTCACAGAGAGAGAGAAATAAAATAACTTTTAATAATTTGTTCAGTTGTTGTTCTAGATATCTCGTGCTTATTATGAATGCATAATTTATTTTCTTCTACCTTTCATTAATCTGATAGAGTGTAGTGTAAATAAGGCGTTGTTTCTGATGCAGCAGGCCTTCCCTGATAGCGTTTAGATAGACAGCTTTGATGATTTTGCCCGACAAAAACAAATAATATAGAAATGTTGCCAAAAGCTCTGAAGAATTGAAATATCACAGCTTCGAACAACAGACTTTCATTATCGTTTGAGTAATGAATCACCCGAAATCGGACGTTTTCATAATCTTTCATTTTCAAAGTTAGCACACTATCATAAATTAAAAAAGCATAACGGAAGTAAATCCAAACTTTTAGTTAAAAAAAAAAGTTGGGTGAACTTGTTGTTAATTATAGTTATTCAAGAACAATATCTGAGTGTTTCACAAATCGAGTGTTGTATTTTGGAGTTTGAGTTGATAATAATGATTATTTACTTATTTGTACAGAAGCAGGTCTAAAATTGGTATATTCGTTTCCAATTAAATCCATTAAATAGAACTATTTTATGTAGCGTGATAATTTCATCCATCTTTCTATCAAACCCAAAACTTAATTTTGGTCCTGAGATGTCTGTAATTCAAAAAAAGGGACGTCAGCTACACACACACAGAAGAAGAATATTGTTACGTCTCCGTTTGTTAATTAACTTTCCGTAACTTCGTTTCGACGAAACTTA
>NW_013666006.1:241862-251180 GCF_000517525.1 Limulus polyphemus | reverse complement strand
GTCGCGTTATAACAAACTATAATAACGAACGAACGTTAACTACAACAATACCCTGTGACTGCAGTTCAATTACTCACTGTCTATCCACACATTACATTCCCCTCTTTTATATACCAGCGTAACCTATTTCTAGTAAGAACTTGAACATTCGACAAAGTACATGATAGTTCTAGAAACGTTGCGTCATAGTAGTCACGTGACTCGCTGACGCAACAATATTTATATGTAATTATCAGCCTGTTATAATAATATTTCACTCGATAGAGACACATTTTAAATTTATTATTTTGGCAAGACATGATGGTTAAAGTGTTCGACTCACAATCTGTGGTTCGTGGGTTTGAATTCCCTTCATCGAACAAGCTCGTCCTTTCAGTCGTGGAGGAGTTATAATGTTATGGTCAATCCCACTATTCATTGGTAAAAGAGTAGCCCAAGAGTGGGCAATGAGTGGTGTTGACTAGTCAATCACCGCTCTAGTCAATCACCGCTGAATTAGGGACTGGTAGCGCAGATAGCCCTCGTCTAGTTTTGTGCGAAATTCAAAACAAATCATTACTGCATGTACGGGATTACTTCTTGTTTGTTTTAATGCAAAGCTACTCAATGGGCATTCTGTGTTGTACCCACCACAAGCATTAAAACCTTTCAGACTTACGGCTGAGCCATTGTGGTGACCACCGACAAAGCAAATCAACATTTTTAGCTGGTAACGAGTATGGCCGAAAGAGGGCAAGAATAATTTTGTATTTACGTTTACAGCGGTAGTGAGGATTAAATAAACATGAAAGTTAGTTATGGCACTATAGGAAAGTTAACAGTTTTACCAAAATAAAGATAATTTTTTTAACAAGAGATATATTACTATTGAAGATTTAAAATCTGCATCAACTTTTAAACATATCAAATATTTCAGTTCGTAAGTTCTTAAATATAAAAAATACCATCTTCATATTTAATAAGAACCTAAAAACGAATCAAAATTGCTGTCAAAGTCAAGTATTGTTGTTAAAACAGAATGTTTTTATTCCAAATTAACAACGATCCAAGGTTCGCCATATTAAATACTTGGATTAGCAATTCGAGTGATCCTTAGTTTATTTAAGTAACTTTGATTGTTTTTTCATTAATTAGGTTTTACTCTAAGTTAGTTGACGAAAGTATATTTTGAAACACAGAATTTGCTCTGTTTGAGATACAGTTCAAATTAGAATTCACTTCATGTTCAACTTAACTCACGAATAAGGTTGGTTTTGGTGATGCTTTTCGTTACCCAAGATAAATAGTTATTCAACTTAATAATTTCTGAGCTCCATATGAACTATTACAGCTTGATTCCAACCTCCCCTCGTTTTATTGAAGCTCCATATGAACTATTACAGCTTGATTCCAACCTCCCCTCGTTTCATTGAAGCTCCATATGAACTATTGCAACTCGAGTCCAACCTTCCCGCGTTTTATTGAGCTACTTTTGATTCTTCAGCGAATAACTATATCAGTATAATTTGGTCTGAAGCATTACATAACTGACAGCCTCGGATACAGTTTATACAGTCGACAGTACTAAGTAGCTGACAGCTTCAGGTACAGTTTATACGGTCAACAGCATTAGATAACTTGTAACTTCAACTACAGTTTATGCTTGTGAATGATCATACCAGTTTGAAAAATATATATACTTCCTTATTGTAAAAGATGTAGCTTATAATAAAATACTTAATTTCAATAATTAATGTCAAACAATTAATTTTTATGCGCCCTTTAATTGTTTGTAGAGATTAGACACGTTTCTTTGCACAACAATACAGAGAACAAAAATATATACTAACCCTAAGATGCACAGGATATTTTTTAGTAATATTGATTCAGCTCTGTTGGACTGAATGATGAAAAGTGCAAAATTCAGATTTACATGAAAACAAATTATCGTTTTGTGAAAATTTTAACAATTATAATAAATTCTACGGCATGGTTACTTCTCACAAAATATTTTCTAAACGCTTATCTCGTTGTTTAGTGTTTTTTTGGTTTTTTTTCAAAACCAAAAAAAAAAAAAAACATTATTTCAAATCACGTTTCTCTAACATAAATCCTTCGGGATATCTTGGAATGACTTCTCGGCTGTTATCGTGAAGCTTGAGGCAAAGTAAATCTGGTTTCTTGTTTAAAAACAATAGTTAAAATTCACTGTATAGGGGTCGAAGAAAGTACATTTTGGAGGTTAACATTTGAGTGTAACAATAGTGTTATATTAATCTTACGCCTTTCAGTATTCATTATTCACCGATGCAAATGGAGAGTTTCAAATGGAATCTAGCACAGTTGTTAGGCTTGTGGTGTGTTTTTGAATTGTGAAGCATCGACATTAAGTAAAGGAAGGATAGAACATTCTTTAAAGTACTATAAATAATAGGCCTTTAATCCCCCGTTTGAGTTAGATTGATAAACGCTATTTATTTTCTTACTGAACCTGGTATTGGAAAAAAAAAGAGAGAGATTTTCTATAAAACGGAAAGTTTTTGCTACCGTAAGAATATAATGTGCAATTAATCATTGACATTTTTTTATTCGGATATATCTTAAGAAGCTGTAATTACACAAAGATTTTAAGCTTGTGATTCGTTCAGAAAGCTTGCTAATCTGCAAACATGAATATTTGCACATTTACGATGATTAAAACTTAAAGATTTAGATTTCCTATTTTTTAAGCTGAAAGTGTTCTTAAGATTTTTAGAAAAGCATACATTAAAAGAGAGTAATCAATCTTTATCAAAGTTAGTAGTATAAACAAGTTATTTCTGTCAGAGTTTACAGAGAAATAACCTAATGATAATGATACCTAATTTCGCCGTCAGTTGCTTTCAAGTAATTGACAGCATCTTATTGTAACTGTAGTATTTTATAAAACAAAGTTTTATGTGATCTTTGATAAATAATAAAACCAGCACATATGTTCATAGAATGTTCATATTATGTCGTATTCTTCTTCGCTTTCATTCATACGTTCTCAGACTTTATGTAATACAACATGTTGACCTTCAATTATAGACCACATAAGCAGGTCTATAGCACCAGGGTAATTTAAGTGTAGCTTATCAACATCAACAGATACATATGCACAAAACGTTCAATAAAAATTTAAATACTCCAAATAACTTCTTAACACCTATTATCTGTTCACCCTCTTCATTACAATGCACATATTAAGAAATATCTATCAGCACACCGTTTCCAGTACATTACACATACAGAACGATAATATACCAACACACCGTTTCCAGTACATTACACATACTAAAGAATATCATACCAACACACTGTTTTCAGTACATTACACATACAAAATGATATTATACCAGCCACTGTCTTCAGTACATTACACATACAAAAGGATATTATACCAGCCACTGTTTTCAGTACATTACACATACAAAAGGATATTATACCAGCACACTGTTTTCAGTACATTACACATACAAAAGGATATTATACCAGCACACTGTTTTCAGTACATTACACATACAAAAGGATATTATACCAGCACACTGTTTTCAGTACATTACACATACAAAAGGATATTATACCAGCACACTGTTTTCAGTACATTACACATACAAAAGGATATTATACCAGCCACTGTTTCAGTACATTACACATACAAAAGGATATTATACCAGCACACTGTTTCAGTACATTACACATACAAAAGGATATTATACCAGCACACTGTTTTCAGTACATTACACATACAAAAGGATATTATACTAGCACACAATCTTCAATAAAGTGAATGAGTTTTATGAGCAAAATTCATGTGATAATTAGTCACTCTGTCTCTGGTGTAATACACTATAGATATTGTAACTATTACCTCAAAAATTTAGTATTCTGCATATGTAAATTGATCATTTCAATGTATGCAAAGAGAAAGTATTATAAATATACCTGTAAACATTTCTTTAAAACCCCTTATTTTCAGATTATGTTATATTATTTTAACAGCCGTCACATATCTCTACATAACATCATCCAAAGCGCTAATGTTAGTAACTCATACGAGTGACTCATGTTAGCGGTTCACAAAAGGCTCGGAGTACATATTAATCTCTCATATGCAGTCATGTAGTTAGGCCTTATGGATGTACAGAATGTCTCATTTACCACTTTTAGTGATTCATAAGATATAGTCAAGACCTATTCATGAATATAGTGACGCACTCTCATAAGCATTACAAGACACTCTTTTCACGTTACGTTATTGTTATCACGTACTGATTATATCCTCAAACTATTCTTGACATGATTCTTCACCTATACAACATTGTGATAACTGTTACATCTTTCCAACTGATCTTTTCTATTTTATATTTCCCTTTTTTGAGTTCATAAACGTTTCTTTTCTGGAATTTTGTATTCAAATAACAAATAGTAGATATTAGGTCTAAAACAAGCAGTTAGGCTTATCTCTGCATTGATTCACATTAAGCTCATCGCTTTGATTTAACGACACGACACGTATAAACGAGTCAGAGCTGACAAATATATATATATATTCAATTAATCTATATTTTAGATATGATTTCGAATAATGATAAATTGTTATGAGGCATCTAGTTAAATACTAAATGTATGTATATATAAGAAAAATATATGCATAAGATTGTGCTTAATCTTACTTGACGATTTACATATAATCAACTCAAGTTACTTTATCCTAACCTATATAGTTATCGTCATTAAATCAACTATAACATCCATTTTACATGCTACATTTATTTAATATTTTCTTTTTTCTACTCTGATTTCAATTTTAAGCGAATTAAAGGTTGGCCCCTCGATATATGGCTTAGTTTACACAGTAGCCCTCTATGGCCACATAAGTCTCCACCGAGAGCAAAAAAAAAAAAAGACATTAACATTAATGTGAATGTGCTGGTGAAATAGGATCTCGGCCATCAGAGTGGCTGAATCACGGATGGATCGGGCCAGATGTCAACAGGATGAGCCCCTCAGCAACAAACACACGTGTTCACCACGTGGGCAATTCTGATGCTACTTATGTCTAACGGCTGACATTTGTGGACAGTGTTTCTCACACTCAAAATCTGAAGAGCTTACGTATCACAGATCCGGTCGATTATATTACTGTTTTGTGTGGTTGTTACTGCTGTAAAGTAATAACCTTTGTCGCCATTTAAGTTAAATTCATAGTTTAAGTAAGAGTTTATAATGTAGAGTGCGTATTTAACATTTAAAACTAGAAGAATATTATTCTTGTTGCATCTAGATACATATATATTCAGATTAATGCCTTCATTGATCGGGATAATCACTGAACTCTTGTTAACCCTATTTCTTATTCAATGCTTGAGTGAATAATGTCATAAATTGAGCTACAGTTTTCTAATTGAAAAAAAAACGATTTTTTGAAAAGTGTATCGAAAAAAAAATCACAATTGGTTTTAGCTAATGCGAGTGTGGCTAATAATTTTTGGTTTTGCTTGGAAAACTAAACATAACCATTCAACTAAATGATATATTACTTACGCGAGAAATATAATAATGGTTATGAATAAACTAAGAGTTATTATTAGGCTTCCTTTCCTAATTTACGAATTTGTATATATTTTTGCTTATTTTCAAATATATTTTAGTATATTGTTTGGCCACAAATATCCTGAATGAATAACTAGGAATATAACTATGGTTAATTGTTATTAAACTTTTCAAGAGTTTTTATATCTATTAGTCTAGAATGAGTGAGCTGAGTTTTCAGATTTATTAAACTGTGGTAAGCTGAGTTTTCAGACTTATTAAACTGTGGTAAGCTGAGTTTTCAGACTGATTCAACTGTTATAAGCTGAGTTTCAGACCTACACAACTGTGATAAGCTAAGTTTCAGACTTATTCAACTGTGATAAGCTAAGCTTCAGACTTATTCAACTGTGATAAGCTAAATTTCAGACTTATTCAAATGTGATAAGCTAAGTTTCAGATTATTCAACTGTGATAAGCTAAATTTCAGACTTATTCAACTGTGATAAGCTGAGTTTCAGACCTACTCAACTGTGATAAGTTAAGCTTCAGACTTATTCAACTGTGGTAAGCTGAGTTTCAGACTTATTCAACTGTGGTAAGCTGAGTTTCAGACTTATTCAACTGTGATAAGCTAAGTTTCAGACTTATTCAACTGTAATAAGCGAAGTTTCAGACTTATTCAACTGTGATAAGCTAAGCTTCAGACTTATTCAACTGTGATAAGCTAAGTTTCAGACTTATTCAACTGTGGTAAGCTGAGTTTCAGACTTATTCAACTGTGGTAAGCTGAGTTTCAGACTTATTCAACTGTGATAAGCTAAGTTTCAGACTTATTCAACTGTGATAAGCTAAGCTTCAGACTTATTCAACTGTGATAAGCTAAGTTTCAGACTTATTCAACTGTGATAAGCTAAGTTTCAGACTTATTCAACTGTGGTAAGCTAAGTTTCAGACCTAGTCAACTGTGGTAATTCTTACATTTAAAAGCCCGTCTCTTTTTCTTTTTCTTTGAGCGCTTAGTTCTAAATAAACATCTTATTGTCCTTGTCTTCTATCAGATGTTAAAATAATAATATAAATAGAAGAATCTCTTTTATCAAAAAAACACACAAATATAGCATTAACCAGTAAAATTATATTAGATTTAATGTTTCCATGTTTAATAGCTGTGTTTGTTGCCTAGCAATATAATATCGCTCTTGATACCACAACACAGCGATTTTGTTCCATCATTCACCTGATGATGCCAGCTAAGCCTAGCGAAACGTGGTATTTTTTTAAAAACTAAAATAAATAATAAGTTGTTCAAAAACTATTATTTGCTTCATCCGTAAACAAAACTTTAATTTGCATGTTATGAGTTCTTCCTTGAGTTTAACTTAATTTGTTCAACACCCTTTAAGAAACTAGTCTGATCTGGTTTTCTGGAACAGACGACCCCTTTGCTCCCCCCACCACCACAAAAAAAAAGGGTATGTCGTAAACATAAGTTGTGATAGCAGTTGTTTTTATTCTTTGAAACCTTCAATCATACAAATTTTCAGAATATTTTCAAAAAATGACGACGGATTTTCAGTATGTTAGCTAAAAGTAGTTCCATTCAGTAATATCCAATCAGAAGCTGTGTAACAAATAATCCTTTGTTTGGACACAAAACTCTAAAGGTTCGTAAACTTTATTAAATTTCGTAAGCTTGTGCGTGCATGCGATCAAACAGTTATTGCAAGAAGCAGACTGTCATCTAACAAAAGCAAACACCAAAAACATTACATGTAAGCTAGAATAGAATACTTCAACTTGAAAATGTTAACAATTCTGTATACATCCTCCCATGAAATATTACTTTAATGGAATAAAACATACGCAGGAAAAACTGTAGTACTTTGGTTTACTGTAATCAAAAGATAGGAATGCACATATTTACATAGCACACTGAATGAATGTACAGAAGGCGTTTTGGAACCTCGCCACGTCGTCATGGTTACAATCAATGTCACCACGTCCAATCATGCTTTATCTGACGACTGTTCATCTGGACAATTGCCCTGCAGCGTAATTTCCATTGCAAAAGGCTCCGTCGTAAAGCTGTCATGAATGGTTTTCATAATGAATCTGATGTACAAGGATAACGGATTCAACAGTCCAATCGCACAGAAATCCATAAGCGACTTTATCAATATGTCTTCGTTTGGAATAGCATGAATACCCTCGTTCATTCTCCAGCTGCTTGAGATATGCAATGGTTGAACGGAAAGTATAACTGGAAGCCTTATCTTGGTGAGCCCCTAAACAGTTGGCTTCGTTTTCATACAAAGCTGGTATTTCTTATGACACAAACGGTCCAGAGCATTGGTTTGATAGTAAGCAAGATTTAAGTTGACTTTGTATCTAGTACCTATATTACCCCTGACGCAGTATACAACGTTGATTATGAATCCTTTCTAAAAGTTTCCAGAAAGGTCGTTCACCTTCTTTTGGAAATGTTTATGGCCATTGACTGGTAGAAAATGACATTAGACTTAGTACAGTTAACATGGTACACATACGTTTCGTCGAGTGTCACAATATACTGTTATTTTCCACTGCCCTTTTTTCCCGGCTTGGTAGAGTTTCTACAATTCTCTAGTTCGTCTTCTTTCCCGCCTAGTGATTAGAACACTAACTAGCAATTTGTGGGTCGTGGCATTGAAACTCGTCACCAAACATGCTCTCTCGTTTAGTAATGGAGTCGTTATAATGTGAAAGTCGTCACCAAACATGCTCTCTCGTTTAATAATGGAGTCGTTATAAGGTGAAACTCGTCACCAAACATGCTCTCTCGTTTAGTAATGGAGTCGTTATAATGTGAAACTCGTCACCAAACATGCTCTCTCGTTTAGTAATGGAGTCGTTATAAGGTGACGCTCAATCATATTATTTCGTTTGTAAAGTGCAGCCAAAGAGTTAGCGGTGGGTGGTGTTGACTAGCTGCTTTCTATCTAGTCTATCACTTCAAAATGAGTAGCTTTGCGCGAAATTCAACCAATAAACAATCAAACCATTGCTGGACGTGTCGTGGAAACAGTTTGTGTACACGTGACTTGTATCGCTTTTTCAGACGAAGCAACTTGTGTACACCTGGCTTGTATCGCTTTTTCACCTACAGTAAACATTAAACTTTGACGCAACGGCGTATATTATCAACTAACAACACCTTTACAATGTCATTTAAGTACGAGTTTGGAAAAATAGTGAGCTTAACTATCCATAACGACCTCTGGGTTCACAAATATGCAGCTAGTAGCGTCATAGCAACGATAGCGTTATTTAATTATATATACATGTATATACTGATATTTCATTACCATTAATTAAACCAAATTATATCAGCCTTAATGAAATTTTAAACTCTAAGTACGAGTTGAAAACATTGTTGATATGCGTACACGTAATGTTTATTGATTTCAAGCTACCGAAGAACGAAGTTAAAACCACATGGTGACCAATTATTTCCTAATTTTAGCCCTTGTTCTATTAGATCTCTAGTAATTACAAATTGATTATTTCCTTTTGTAAAATATATTATATGCGTGCATATATATAAAATATATTATATGCGTGCATATATATAAAATATATTATATGCGTGCATATATATAAAATATATTATATTTCATAACACTATAACACTAATTAAACATATAACACTAATTAAACAACTAAATGTTTTCACTGTTTATACACACGATATTATTAGAGGATTTGTTTGTTTTGAATTTCGCGCAAAGCTACACGAGGGTT
>NW_013666006.1:229491-241841 GCF_000517525.1 Limulus polyphemus | reverse complement strand
GCGATTGGCCGATACATTATAACTCCCCCACGGCTGAAAGGGCGAGCATGTTTGGTGCGACGGGGATTCGAACCCGCGACCCTCAGATTGCGAGTCGAGTGCCTTAACCACCTGGCCATGCCGGGACTATTATTAGACGAATCAAGACTAAGTAAATTATGAAAGGCTAGATAATATCAGAAGACACTAATATATGGAAACATGTTCCATAAGTTAGCATATTCGGTAGTAAAAAAGGAAAGAAAGAGAATGATACAATTCATAAACTCGTATATGCCTTTCAGGTGTTTTTGTGAGTAATCTGAGGGTGTCGTAACTACTTAGGAATATAATGCCAAATGATAAAAAATAATTTCAGATTCTGATATGGACAATCTGAATCTAGCCCATCTTGAAGGATAAGATGCATTGAAAGATTCTGATATGGACAATCTGAATCTGGCCCATCTTGAAGGATAAGATGCACTAAAAGATTCTGATATGGATCTTTTGAATCTAGCCCATCTTGAAGGATAAGATGCACTGAAAGATTCTGATATGGACCTTCTGAATCTAGCCCATCTTGAAGGATAAGATGCACTGAAAGATTCTGATATGGACAATCTGAATCTGGCCCATCTTGAAGGATAAGGTGCACTGAAAGATTTCCCCTTGAGAGGTCTGTAGATTTAAATAAGTTTATACAAGACGCTATCAAGCCCATAAAATCATGCATGTGCATATCTGATCACTTCTACTAAAACCTACGATCTGTGCATATCTGATCACTTCTATTAAAACCTAAGCTCTGTGCATATCTGATCACTTCTACTAAAACCTACGATCTGTGCATATCTGATCACTTCTATCAAAACCTACGCTCTGTGCATATCTGATCACTTCTATTAAAACGTACACTCTGTTCTGACCAAGAATGTGAACTCGACCAAGTTATATTTATCTAAGTTGAGTAAAACAAGAAGAACAAAAACTGACAAATGCCTTTTTATTGCTCAATTAAGTGTGTTCTACGTGTCTTGTTTTTTTAAGTGAAATTACGTGAATCTTGTGTAAAGTTGTTCATGCCTCTCACGACATAAAGAACCGATACAAAACTTTTTCTTAATAGTTCTTAGGTAATTTTACTTATTTAAGAGATAAGGTTCGGTGAGAAGAACAAAAACATCATTTAATTTTTATTTTCTCAGTATTATTATTATTATTACTACTACAGCATCGTAACGTGACCAGCATTTTTAGACCTTGATCATAATCGTATATATCTTCAGATCTTCCACCTTGTTAAACGCATCACATCATCAATATAACAAAGAAACTTATATGTGAATAGTCAAACAATATATATATATATATATCCGAAGTTCTTTGATCTTGTCAAATCCTAGGAGTTTATCGAATCATACATAAGTGCAAACAAGTTTAATTTCGTTACGTTTTAAGATTCTGAAGACTATATTGGACTCCATAATATCTGAGGTACACTAATGTATGCGTGAAGTTGAGTCGTAAAATTTTCACTACTTTGAAACGTATAAGCTTCTCTATCTATCTCATTTGACAGCTTTAGATGGCAACAAAAGCTCAGATGGTAAAGTCATAAACGTACTTTTTTTATGACAACTGAGAAACTACGATAAATGAGCAAGAGAGCAAAATAATCTGTACTTTTTATCACGCGCCTTTGTGCTGTATTTCAAGTGTGCTAATGTACAAGTCAGCAGAAACTTGTCTAGTATCACTGCCTGTGATGAACCGATTGTTTGTTTGTTTGAAGTTAAGCACAAAGCTACACAATGGGCTACCTGTGCTCTGCCCACGATGGGTATCGAAACCTGGTGTTTAGCGTAGTAATTCCGCAGACATATCGCTGTGCCACTGAGGAGTGTGATGAACCGACAATTTGAATGCAAATACATGTTCATCGTATTATTGTATACTTGGGTATATGTTAAATGAACCTACATATAATGGTGAACTAATTCGTTCATTTTCTACTTTCGGGATGTTATGATGATCGTTTGTCTGTATCATTTCGATTAACACGTAAATACTTAACTTTGTTTCAAAACACGATCTTCGTCTTTCTATGTTGTCTTAGAGACTGACAGAATGAGTCAGTAAATACTTAACTTTGTTTCAAAACACAATCTTCATTTTCCTATGTTGTCTTAGAGACTGACAGAATGAGTCAGTAATGAGTCAGTAAATACTTAATTTTGTTTCAAAACACAATCTTCGTTTTTCTATGTTGTCTTAGAGACTGGCAGAATGAGTCAGTAAATACTTAACTTTGTTTCAAAACACAATCTTCGTTTTTCTATGTTGTCTTAGAGACTGACAGAATGAGTCAGTAAATACTTAACTTTGTTTCAAAACACAATCTTCGTTTTTCTATGTTGTCTTAGAGACTGACAGAATGAGTCAGTAATTTCTTAAGTGTTTCTTTGTATAGCCAGCTGCTGGTAATTCATATTTTCCTATATATTTCATCTATCAAGCATGCTATACTTGTATTCAATCAATGTAGATACGTGTATAAATATAAAGCATGGCTGTTATTGTTGCTGGAGCCTTCTGGTAGTAGGCAAACTTCTTTAGATCAATGTTGAATTCTATAAACTCATGAGTGAAAGCAAAGAGCAAAATGCTATGTATCTATCATATCCAATATCAACGAGACTTTTCGCCCAACACCAGAGCTCATCAGGGTCACGACAGATATAGCAGTAGCCTAGGCGTTGCTGGTGAAATATAGACATGATTTTAAGACACCCCACCATCAAAAGTTTAGGTACAAGTTCCTAAAGAAAAGGGGGTACTTTCGAATATCCAATTGCTAAACGTTATAGATATTCGGAAAACCCATGTTAGTTATATTTCGTGGTCGTAACTAACAAAATGACATCATATTCAATTTGGAACTTCAAAAGTTTCTTTTTTTGGAGAAGAACAGTCGACATCCCGTTGATACCGCTATTCGCAAAACTTAGATTTGTCATTAGCCTTGAATATTTATGACTCGGGAATGTTTTCACACTGGAAATAAAACTTAGATAACGATAACTTATTGCCTTCCACCATCGGTGGCTCAGCAGTAAGCTTACTAGTTTATGATACTAAAACTCAGGATTCGATACTCGTGATGGGTACAACGCAAAAGTCTATTGTGTAGCTTTGCAGTAAAACAAATACACAGCAGCCTCTCCATGAAAAAAAAGTGTTAAAAACAATGAAATATCGAACTGCGCTAATGAACCAGAAAACAAAAATATTTTATTACGATATTTTTAGAATGTAAGGACGACGGTTTCGACGTGAGTAGAATTATTAAACCTGAAAGAATTTATATAGATTCTCATACTAAAGAGAAAAAACAAAGGAAGTTTCCAGATGGATCAGCGCTAAGTTTGTGGATTTTCAATGCAAAAATCCGGAGTTCGATTTTCCGTGGTGGGTGCGGCGAAGATAGCCCCTTGTTTAGCCCTGCACTAAAACGTCAACAACATAAAAAGGATTAAGTATTATCCTTTCCAACTCAATACGCCATGCAAACAGAAAGTAGTCTAAACAAATTTTAATTTATTTGCTCGCTGTATGTAATTAGTCTACTTAATAATGTCGTTTTATTTTGAAAATAACATCAACCGTTGAACTAGCTTTTATTTTCCTCCTTGAATTAAGCTCATGCAGGTTATTATATATCCCCCCCCCCAATGGCACAGCGGTATGTCTGCGGATTTACAACGCTAGGAACCGGGTTTTGATACCCGTGGTGGGCAGAGCACAGATAGCTCATTGTGTAGCTTTGTGCTCAATTACAAACAAACAAAATATAACATATTACGAACGACAACCAACATTTTACACGTGTGGACCACCTCACCTGATCAAAGGATCGTCATTGTTTGCAGTAGTTCACTGGTGGTCCGCGGAAAGGTTTAATAATTACAAAAAGGAGGAGTTTGTAGATCTTGGGGCACACCCGACGTTTGGAACCTTAAACATTTCAACTATAGCATAACAGGAAGATGTATATGTTAGGTAGAAAGTCTAAAAACCCTACGTTACATAGTTTTTGAGATATAGCTGGAAAATGTATTCAGTAATTGGGTGTTATCACGCATTATAAAATAGTGATCTGCCTGCTGGTTTCTCTACGAAACAAGAAAAGCGCTTGTTGGGCCTTTCTTGCAAAGAAAGGCAGTGTTGTGTGTATATATATATATATTTGTATGCCTCGGAAAAAATCCAAGACGTACAGTAGATTTCACCGATTTTGCATTCCGACTCACAAAGTAGATTGTGTTTGTGTGTGTGTACATATATACTTCAGAAAAAATCAAATATGTACATTTGACCAATATTGTATCGGAGTAAATTTCCCGAAAGGGGGCCGAAAGCAGCCTGGAGGGGTCACCTGTTTTAACCATTCGCACAACTATACAGTAGTGTGTTGTCTTTCAGTCAGTCAGTAGACACTGAAATAACGTCACATAAGGGACGCTTAACGTTGCAATTCGTACTGTCGTGACGTCGGTAAAACGTGCGCATGCCATGAATCACAAGAAGAATTATGCACTCTGTAGGTTACAACACAGCATGACATATGTAAACTTCAAAAGCAAGGACTAAACATATTTGTAACTCTTAGTTTTGGTTTTATATAGTCTTGAAACAGAACACTTTCGGAAACCCTGTGGAAGTATATCTAGTCATTATAACAATTCCTTATCAATGTTCTAAACATTTAAATATTACGAAAACCGTCATAAATATGTGTTTAACTTAGTTTTATTAACATATATAACACGTTTCAATAAAGTATTTCCACTAACATTTAGTTTCTGTATCCATATTTTGTGTTTATGTTTTGATCGGCTTTAGTACGTCGCCTCAATGTATGGGTGATAGAGTACTATTTTTGTTTATATTCCAGTAACATTTGTATGTTATCCATAACTACGTTTACTATAGCTGTCATTTTTCTTGAGCTGATTGAACACGCTAGAAGCTGATGAATGATGTATGTTCGCAGGGGTCCGGATGCGACAGAAAACCGTTAGAAAGACCGTTAGTGAAAGCATTGAAGAAGTCTATTGGCAATGGTCCATAAGATAGAACACTTTTTATTTGATCAGCTGGAATGTTTTATATCTTTCTCCCCCTTCATAAAATCCCTACCGATGGCTCAATGGTAAGATCCAGGGCTTATAATGCCGAAGGTGGTGAGGGTGCTCGACTGGCAATCTGTGGGTCGCGGGTTCGGATCCCCATCCCACCAAACATGCTCGCCCTTTCAGCCGTAGGTGCGTTATAAAGTGACGGTTAATCCCACTATTCGTTGGTAAAAGAGTAGCCCAAGAGTCTTACACTGCTAAATTAGGCGCAGATAACCCTCGTGTAGCTTTGTGCGAAATTCAAAACAAACAGACTCATAATTCCGAAATTTTGGGTTAGATTCCCATGATGGGTTCTATGATTTTATATCTTTTCACCCCTTCATAAACTGGCTCAACGGTAAGATTCGGGCTTATGATGCCGCAATTCGTGGTTAGATCCCCATGGAGTATGCAATGCTTTTATATCTTATCATCCCTTCATAAAATGCCTCAGAGCTTATAGTGTCGAAATTCAGGGTTTGATCTCCTTGAAGGGCATAGTGCAGATATCCTACTGTATAGCTTTGCGCTAATACGAACAAAAAGTATGTTAAAAACGTCGAAATTCAGGGTCTGATCTCCCTGAAGGGCATACTGCAGATATCCTACTGTAGAGCTTTGCGCTAATACTAACAAAAAGTATATTAAAAACACCCATATATTGAACTGCACTACTCAACCAGGAGGTATAAAATACTTTTAGCATTACAAGATCTAAACTTCAGAACCGCTAGGCTAACGAAATGGGCATTTTAATGCGTATTTATTTACTTTGTATATGTTACTATGTCATAGAAACTAATATTTTAGTGTATAGTTTATTTTTCAAATCTTTCGACATCAAGAGTCCATTTAAAAAGAGTTTGTTTATTGTTTAATTTCGTGCACAACTACTCCAGGGTTATCTCCGCTAGCCATTCCTAATTTAGAAGTGACAAACTATGGGAAAACAGTTAGTCAGCACCACATACCGCCAACTCTTGGGATATTCTTTCACTAACCAATAATGGGATTAATCGTCACATTATAACGCCCCCATGACAAAAAGGACGAGCATATTCAGTGACGGGATTCGAGCCTGCAGGCCACAGATTGTGAATCAAGTGCCCCAACCATGTAATAAAAAGCTAAACGCATAGATAAATACAATTCTATCACGTGTCGCCGTAAAGCAATTTGCAAATAATAAACTAATATATATATATATATACAAAATTTAAGTAAAAGAACATACAAAAAAAAAGGTGAAGAGTTAACGATAATTAGATATATCACCAGTCTTATAATAGAAATATCTCAATAAAGATTGTTCAATAACTGACCATTTACTGTTTCTTAAATCTTCAACTTCTTCAGAAATATAGGATTTTATTTCATCAAGTGTTGTTGTTTTCTTTGCACGTGTGTTTTTTTTTTCTTATAGCAAAGCCACATCGGGCTATCTACTGTGTCCACCGAGGAGAATAGAACCCCTGGTTTTAGCGTTGTAAATCCGTAGACTTACCGCTGTCCCAGTGGAGGACTTTTTCGTTGCGCGAAGCTGTACAATGGGCTATCACTCTCTGTTTATCTCGGGGAATTAAACCCTGAATTTTAGTATTGTAATTCCGTAAACTCACCGCTGACCCACGGGACATTTCTTTTCAATGTATTATAATTTAAGGACCATATTTTGTATTTACATTTATAATATTTTAGTTCTATTCTTCTTTTTTTTAATTCTACTAGCGTTGGGTGGAAATAGGGAAGAATATCTTTTAGGGCAGCATCATAATCCTTCTCTATACTTACACTTTGGAGAATATTAATCTTTCAAATAATTTGACAACTTTTATATAATCTTGAGAGACGTACTTCGTTCGATATGGTGAAGTTTGTATATAACAAATATGTCTACCGAAGATATTTCAAACCCCGGATTTTAGCATTTTAAGTTCGCAAACTTACCGCTGTCCCACAAGGGAACAGTTAAGATTTACTATACTGTAGTAGAAGAAGGGATAACATCTTCTTAGTGTAGTAATTACTTTTAAATTTATTTATTATACCATTTCTACCTTTTTATTACATTGTTAATGTCCCTTAGCTTAATGGGTTTCACTGATTTATTGATTTACTTAGTTGCCACCTCAATTTTATTGTGTTTCCCTCTTTAAATGTATATTTTATAAAGAAAATTCCTGTGTCCCACAGACGGTAAGCCATGGAAAACCAGAACGAGAGCTTGTTTATTCTGTTGGTTTTCAACAGTAAACTTTATACTGATATGATCACCAGTTAAAAAGTGAAGACATTCGTTGATCGACTCAACATTGTGAAACACCACAGAAGTGTCATCAATATATATCTTGTAATACACAGACTTAACACGTTCAGAGAAGGACTGTAACCAAACATTTTCACGGAAACACAGAAAAAAGGTTAGTAAAGTCAGGAATCAGGATGGAGCCCATAACAACTCCATCAGTGCGTTCATAGATTTTAACGCCAAACATAAAATGTGATTGTTTCAATAGGCATACTTACAACTACAGTATATCGTTAAACCACTTTCACAGAGCTTCAGTCACCTTTTGAAAAGTTCACTCCTTTAATACAAATCGTTTAAAATAACTGGAAATCAAAACCTTTTTGAAGCAGAAGTTGAGGACATTAAACAAGTCCTTAGAAGGAAGTGGTTTCCATTGTCTTTCCTAAGAAGAAGAATAAATACAAAAATTGATAAGCTAAATACCCCATCTACTGTAACCAAACATATATTGGATCAACCACTATAGGGTTTAGAGGTCGAATAAAGGAACACTGTAACACCAAAACCTAAAACACCCGTAGATCTACCAACAACTGTTTAAAATAATCTGAAGTTGTGCCTATCTCCAGAATATCTTTCAATTAAGCTAACAAAACCAGTTCTTAGCTAAAAAAATGAGTCCTTAGAATCCCAGAATCTCTTCCAAATTAGCTAACAAAGCCGGTTCTTAGCTTTAAAAAATGATCCTTAGAATCCCAGAATCTCTTCCAATTAATTTAAAAGTAAATACATGTCACCTTAAAACCAATAACTTACATTTAAAAGTAAATACATGTCACCTTAAAACCAATAACTTACATTTAAAAGTAAATATATGTCACCTTAAGACCAATAACTTACACTAAAAAGGCTTAAACTTTTAAAAACCTAATTTCTAATATAAAAAAAGTTTAAGAAAGTTTTCATAAAATTCTACTTTTTGTTCATTTCGTGAATTTCACGAAAACCTATTCGAGGGCCAGCTTTTCATAATTTTGAAGTGACGGAGGAAAACGACCAATGAAACATAAAAAAAAATCATTTGCTGTTTCTTTACAAAATGTAAAAACATTAACAAAGGTTATTTAAGATTATTGAAAACCATTACATTGATGATTTAAATCTCTTAGGAAGCGAAGTTTTCAAAGATATGAGAGTTTAAGTTAAGTGTTCCAGACTGTGAAGCTGAGGTTTCGTGGTTCGTCTTCCGTTACCGCCAAAAATAATCGCGCTCTTTCTATCTGATCTGACAATAGTAGCCTAAGAACTGGCGGTGGGCGGTGTTACCTACCTAACTTTCCTCTAGTCTATAACTTCAAAATTAGGGAAGGTTAGCGCAAAGAGTCTTCCTGTAGCTCAGCGCGAAATCCAAAAAACAAAACAAAAAGTAGTTTCATGAAACTTGATGATTTTTTCAAATTTTTGGCCCACCTCATTTTCAGCGATTGAAATTGTTTCTTTTCTTTTTTTACATCTTTACAATTGAAGATGTATTTTCAGTGAACACATCTTTTGGTTAAAAACTGGTTTTTTAGCTGTAAGTTATTGGTTTTAAGGTGACATGTATTTACTTTTCAGTCTAAGTTATTGGTTTTAAGGTGACATGTATTTACTTTTAAGTGTAAGTTATTGGTCTTAAGGTGACGTATATTTACTTTTAAGTGTTTTTCATAATTATTATATATCTCCATGTAAAGTCATTGTAGCAATTTTACTTACATTTGAGACAGATTTTAAGTAGTTATTGTTTCTACTTTTGTAGATTTTACTATTCAAGAACGATAAACTAACAAAAGAGTACCCACTGGAGCTAAGAAAAAAAGGGTTATAGCTTTACATTTTATATTTCTATATTTGAATGTTGAAAGTTTTACATGCTATCGTTTTCTTTCCTTATAAAAGGTCAAATGAACAAAATCTGAAGTAGACAAAAAGACTACTTTTGCACTCCTTTTTTTATTCGTTTTTCTGCTTTTACCTACTTAACCTGTGCGTGTGTATTTCAGTGTTTGTTTGTAGAAGGTCACTACGATCTTATAATCGAGCCAGAGTCTAAATATTAAGAGAAAAACTTCTTAAATTGGCTGGTAAATACAATTGTATTTTGTTCATTGTATGAGCTACCGAAAACTTGTTTTCGTGCGCCTAGAGAGTTTCTTCAAACGTCTTAACAAAGAAAGAATGGTTTTGAACTCTCACGCCCAAAGCTGAATAAACTTCTGCAACAAAGTCTTTCTTTTCACCTCTCCGTTGCACATCTAACTTGGAGTGTCATAGCGATAGATTTCTTTTGTGGTTTTCCTTAAGCAGGAGCCATGTTTTCTTGAATACAATGTCTGAGGGGGTTTTGGAAAAGAGATGATAAACCACGTCACTAAGCGGTCAAAGCTTCAGCTTTCTCATCTTACAAAGAAACAAGTCGAAAAGAAAAGTAATCACAAGAGAAAATCCTGTTTGAACTCCACTCGCATATAAGCGGATTTCAAGGGTGTAGGAGTATTTTAAAGAGTTCCAGATATGCATGATAGATATTATATATCAACAGATTTTGAAGCTCAATCTAATTGTGATGACAGAGCACCTCCGATATAAATAGTACTTGATTTGAGAGCCTTTTGATTTATATCTAAGCTTGATTTTCATTAGAAGGCCTATGAATATACAGAGAGGCAAAATTCTAAGAATTATTCTATGTTCTTTTTTTTGCCTATTTTTACGTAATGTGTCCATCTAAGTGCACCCACTCAACTTTCGTTCGATAATTGTATTTCCCAAGAAAGTTGGATAATACTTATAATTACTATCCGAACTTTAGCTATAACAAAAAAAAACTATAAAATAGTAGCAGCTCCCAAACGTTTTCCAATTAATGAAATCATGAGTTTTATTTTGTTCTTTAGAAAACAGCATTACACGTAAAATAGATCCCCAGTGGCACAGCGGCATGTCTATGGACTTACACTGCTAAAAACGGGGTTTCCATACTCGTGGTGGGCAGAGCGCTGATAGCCCATTGTATAGCTTTGTGCTGTTGTTTTTTCTTCACCTTATAAATATACAATGTATAACTTAGAAAACAAGGATTGTAATCTTCCCTTGAGAAGCTAATTTTTTTAAGCGTGAAAAATATTAAACATTTGTCGTGGAGATTTTAAAATAACATCAGACTTTGTGAAGTATTGAAAAACCGTAACGGTGAGATATCCCATTGATGATAAAAACCGTAACGGTGAGATATCCCATTGATGATAAAAACCGTAACGGTGAGATATCCCATTGATGATAAAAACCGTAACGGTGAGATATCCGAGTGACGATTCACTATAATCAAAACATTACACTATTTGTCTTTCTCGTATAACGATTTATCACATTAAGTATTTGTAGTTACCTTGTTACACCTGGTTATTTTAATTAATGTATATGTTTTTTTTAATTAATTTACTTCTGATCTATATAACTGATTTAGTTTTGATATGAAGTTCTTAACAACTACCTTAAGCCAGTTCTAATCTTTTTTGTTACAAGTGACAATGATTTTAACGAAATTTGGAAATCAACATTAGAAAAAAATGTTTCCTGGTCCAGGATTTATATACTTACAAAGTTTTAAAAATTTTAAGTAGCTTAAAAGCTTAAAGTAGCTTTAAGCAGTTTTTGTAGTTTTGACTTCATTGTTTCGGCACTTTTTATAGCATTAAAACTTTCTATACTACTATAGCCAGCTAGGTTATGTATATATCGATCCTTATTTGTCCTTATATAATTCAAAATTTGTTTATTTTATTTTTTGTTTCCTTGGTATTAGCTGTATTTTTGTGTGCCAGCAATACCAAGCGTGTGGCGCGTGTATAACAAATTCGATTTTATTACTCAACGTGTTCTCTACCACCCTACCCCCAAATCTAATTTTTATATGCCCAAAGTAACGCATCATCTGTTTTATATATAGATATATATACTAGTATCCTTTTTCGGTAGAACAAAGAAATCATTGGGACCCCAGACGGAAGAGTCCTGTGAAGGAATTAGAACGATAAGGTTCGTCATTTTTTTTTCTCTACGCTTGCCTAGAAAAGTCACTTACTTATTTACTTAGAGGAAAATTTGTTGAAATAGTGAATTTTTGATTCACTCCATAAACACGTATATAACGATTTAGGCGGCTTTATAACTACAATAAGCTTTAGTTTTGCTCAGCCAATACTGTGAAATAGATGAAATAGTCGTTGTTAGTATTCAGGCATTTTAAAGGTGGTTTTTAAATGAGCGATTTTTATGGATGCCATTTTGTTTCATCACGATCCCTACTATTAAGTACTACTGTACTTAATGATATGAAATGCTGGAATGTCAATAATTTTGTTAACTTTCCTTGTGTTACGAGAGTTATGTTCTTGATACTAAAGTTTATTTACACAAAAGTAATGAAAATAGCTTATAACTAATTATTTTTCCTTAACATAAAAAGTTTAAAATGCATAAAAAATTAATTTCATTGAGATTAAATTGTGCGTTTTAAAATAGTGTAAGTAGAAGAGATGCCCGGATCATTTGACACATGCCAGTCACGAGAGGAAAGGAGATCTGGCGACCTGTGATTTCATAGGCAGACAGTTCTAAAACGATCTACCAGGATCAATAATTCCAAAATGTGTTACTAGGTGGCGGATAGTTCTGTTTAGTGCCTTCAAAAATAAACAATAGAACTAACAATATCCTATCACATTAATCATTATCATTTTTATTTAAAGAAGACATTAATTGTTTAAGACACGCTTATCAGGAAATATATATTTGATTTTGAATGTAAGTTTCAAACGGACAGCAACTGCCTGTTGCAGAAACCTACAAATGTAGAGAACGAAAGGCAGAAGACTTTCGAAACGTCGTCCTCTAAA
>NW_013666006.1:205629-228573 GCF_000517525.1 Limulus polyphemus | reverse complement strand
AGCATTGAATGGCCACCACGTTCAACTGACCTGACACCAACGGATTTCTTTTATTGGGGTGTAGTCAAGAACAAGGTTTATGATAGAAATCCCCACACAGTGAATGAACTGAAAGATTACATTTCTCATGCATTCTCTGAAATTGATAGAGATCGTACTGTGTGTCAGAGTGTTCTGGACAGAGTTGAAGATTGTTTGCTCAAAGTGTCCACCTTCAACCTTGCCTTGAGAGATTAAATGTTTAATGTAAAATGTCTAATATGTAAATATAATGTATGTAAATAAATGTCTAAATTTCTAATAAAGGAAAAATGTTTAGGTGTTAACTGTAACCCTACTTTTGGCCCACCCTGTATATAGTTTTTGTTTGAAATTCAACGTGTTTTATTCTGATACAAAAATTATAATAATCTGTTGATATATCATTCGTATTAAGTTTTTTTTTTGCTTGTTAAATTTCGCACAAAGCTACCCAAGGGCTTGGTGATTGAGTAGAGGGAAATCAAATAATCAACATGACCTTTTCAGACAGAATAATAAGATTTGATCCTCACTCTTATAACACACCCAAAGCAGTAATGGTGCTCGAACCATGAAACTTCAGGTCCACAGTTAATCATCGAACCATTTATACAAGAAATCATGTTATTACTTATTCTTCAATACTTTTATTAAAATTATCATTTATTTTAAAATAACATATTATATATTAAATTTTACGAAGCCTGCTTTTAACTTAGATGTACATAGTTCTGGAAGAGAGACGAGACATTTTTATGTTTACGTACTAGATATATTTTGAAATACATTAATTCAAACAACAAATGTCATATTTTGTATACGTTTAGAATTGTTTTATCACTGTAATTAATGTTTTCAGTTGCTTTTTTTGTTGTTTGGATTAATTTGACGGATTACAATTAGCTCATATGTGAAAAGACTGCTAATCACGCGATTGTTATTTCTTGCGCTTTTTTTTTTCATTTTCTGAAAGTCTGATGACAACAAGCGTGAGAAACGTTCTTCTTCGGCTGTCATCGTTCTCGAAGTTACAAACTTTGATATTGATGTTATGTATTGTTCTTTGTGCGTGCATAATAGGTAAACATTAATAGAAATTCAAGTTTTGGTATTCAAAACTACACCTTTATTGCCGTCCTCTCTACGTGATTTCCACTCTTCCGTCAGAAGCTATTCTCAATTTAGAGACGAAACTGTTTGGTTGGCGATGAACTATTGATCTCATTGTTGTAATTGGCAATGACTCCACTATTGTAATTGGCAACGACTCCACGTGTAGAAGCAGTCATAATCCTGCTTTCTGTTTCAGAAGATAGGGATGGCGTGCTGAGTCAGGCCTGCTTTGAAAGTGTGTTTCCTAGTTTGTCACGTGTTAAAGGTAAAACTGATATCGTGTTATAACTTATCGCTGTAGTTGCTTGCATAATGACGATACACCTAAACAGGAAGAGATGTTATAAACAGAACAGCAATTGTATGTGGAAACGACAAATGTTACATTAACGTAAATTCATAATATTATTGCTTGTGGATTTATATGTAAAACGCCCTCCATCCTGGCTACCGGGATACAACGATAAAACACAATTTGGAGTTGAATATTTTATAATATTTTTCTGTCTTATATGTTATTGATATAGATGGCGTTCTACAAAGAAACCATCCTTTCTATAGCATTTTTGTTTGACGAGAGATGCGACAGCTTCTATTTGATAATAAATCTTGAACGTGATACCTACTTTTCCCGCTACCATTTAGTAGTTGTTCATCTCTTCTGTGATGACGTCTCTATCTCAGCAGTTTGTATACACTATGTGGTATACTGGTGTTTCTTCTCGAGTTTAGTCCGTCCTGCCTCAACGATAACAAAGACTTATCTGTTTGGTAAGTTCTCTCCACATGGACTGTTGGGCCACTTTCATGTTTTTTTTTTGTCTGAAAGGTCATACTAAGCAAGCGGAAATTGACTTTGGACACTAGTGTATATCACTAGTTTCCAGATAATTCGAAAAAAAAAGTATTTAAGTTTCCCTCGACAACAAGCGGTATGATAGAGTCAAACAATGCATCTGGTTCTTACATTTCATATTCGACAACTAATTGACGTAAGAGATAAAACAGTAACTACCTGAAACATACACGTACTGTTTAGAGCATGACTCACCAATATGAATGTTGGTTATTCTGTGATGATATGATAAAACGTAAAATTGATGTTTATGCAATTTTCCAATTGAACTGTATAGTATTGAGAATATACATAAAAATTTACTACAGTTAACATATTTTGGAAGATCAACATTACGTACAATATTAACTAAATTTCTTAAACATGTCAAAATGTTCACCCCCAACAGTTGCTCTTACAGTGAGAGCTTCTCGATAATCCACCCAGTGGCACAGCGATATGTCTGCGGACTTACGTTGCTAGAAACCGGGTTTCGATACCCGTGGTGGACAGAGCACAGATAGCCCATTGTGTATCTTTGTGCCTAATTACAAACAAAGTTTCTCGATAATTTGTAAAATCGTCATTATTTCCCAAACGATTACTAGGAATATTCAAATCTAAAATGTAAAAAAAACTCAATGAGATACATAATAAAACATAAAAACTCAATGAGATACATAATAAAACATAAAAAACTCAATGAGATACATAATAAAACATAAAAAAATCAATGAGATACATAATAAAACATAAAAAACTCAATGAGATACATAATAAAAGTTCTGAAAAGAACAAGAAAAGTATTCTCGCTGCAAATGGAGGAAACGGAGACGTTTGACACATGGATTTTCACCTGCTCGGCCTTCAAACTAGATTACTCCTAGATTAGCTCCTTTTCCGTGTGTCGATTATTTCGAAACTGTGAAGGCAGGTGGCAGCCAAATGAATATTTGAGTCTTACAGCTCCAGGTGAAACTATAACTGATTCCTTCTTTGGAAATTTTGAGTGTAAAAAAAGAAAAAGTGGAGGGGGGACAGAATCAACAAGGAGGTGCAACAAAGTTTTTGGTATCACGAACAAATCTTACTTTCCTTTTCACGCCAGATGTCGCTTTTTGTAGAGTATTCTTTCTCAGGCTCTTCTTATCTTCAGGAATAATACAATATACGTTTGCTAAATTTCATTGTGTTATAAATCAAAACCTTTAATCGGTAAGAAACTAATATAATATATTGTAATTTAGCCACTAGCTTTTTTTGTCACCGAAGTAATGCGGATGACATACGGCTGTTTACATATATATATATATAGAGAGAGAGAGAAAAAACAAACAAAGATCTCTTTATGTAGTCCTTCTTCAAGAAATGTTCCAAAATATATACAAAATCTGATCAAGCAGATTTAAGAAAATTATATAGATAACATAGGAAAACAGATGAGGGGAAGTTACAAACACAACAAAAGAAGAATTCTAACAGATAAAGGCACAATATAACTTTTTTTTTTATTATAATCATTTCGTTAATATGTATAGTTTGTTCCTTTGTTTAAGGTATTCGTACAAAGCTAAGGTTTAAGGTATTCGTTAGAATTTTGAAGTGATAGACTAATGGAAAGGCAGCTGTTTAACAACACCCATCGCCAACTTTTGGACTACTCTTATCTGACCAAATAGGGAAACCCCCCCCCAAAAAAAAGAGGAAGGAAAATTTAGGGCTTATTTGCTCCAGATATATTTATTCATTCATTCAAATATTAAATAAATATTTGAAATAAATGTTCAAATGACACAAGTAAATAGAATAAGTGAAAAGCAAGCAAAAAAAAAAAGAGACGGAAACGGGCCCAGCTTTTCTGTTAGGTAGAGTTAGGCTGAAGCAAACAACCAGGTCTGAGACCTAAAGGTTCTTGCATGGTCATCCCTAATTTACTTAGAAATGTTCCACGTGTGCAGTTATCTCTAATAGAATAGCAAGATTGTCTTTAAAATGCGCCCATGGCTGCACGTACGAAGCATGTTAAGCTACGTATTGGGAGCTTAAACCTTGGACCTCGAGACCCATAATCTGGCACGTCAATCTATCGATCACGTTCGGACTTATGAAGACTGACGACTTCTCTAATCGTACACAGGTTTGTTTAATTTTTCTATTCTGTGCGTACCTCTGATTATTGGAATCTTACTAATTCTTATGATTTGGACCGGGCGTGACCTATTGGTTAGCTTTCCGAACTGAGGATCCATGGTTCACATCCTATTGCCACAAAAATGCACTTCTCACTTTGGGGCCCCCCAGTGGCACAGCGATATGTCTTCGTAGTTACAACGTTAGAAACCGGGTTTCGATACCCGTGGTGGGCAGAGCACAGGTAACCCTTGTGTAGCTTTGTGCATAATTAAAAACAAACAAACAAACAAACTCACTTTGGGTCTTGGATGCTCATAATAGTGGCTGTCAAAAAAAAAAGAGGAAGGAAAATTTAGGGCTTATTTGCTCCAGATATATTTATTTATTCATTCAAATATTAACTAGATAAATGATACCTTGTAATCCAAAGTAATGTTGAATAATTCGTTCAATCAGTTACGCGGGGTGGGGGTGGGGCGTAACTGATTGAACGAATTATTCAACATTACTTTGGATTACAAAGTATCATTTATCTAGTTATTTATTTATCATTACATGTTAACTATTATGGCTGTTTTGTTGTCACCTCTGACTTGTTTCATTGCAATACAACAAGTTAATGTAATTACTTTAATGTAACAAATACTTGTCAAATATTTTTGGTGCATAATTGAAACGTGTTTTGCCCATATTTAAAGAAACTACTGTTTTGTATTTAACATGAATACATCACATCTACCACTGAACAGGTTTTCCCCGTTAGTAATGCTGCTCACATAATTAAATATATGATGAAAGCCGAACCTTTAAAATTGATATTTCTATTTACCAAATCACTAGAGGGCGCTGTTCTGAAGATAACTTAGCTCAACGATAAAACTGTATAAAAAAGTTAAAACTATATAATTTTTACTATCTAGCTAGTAGCGTCAATTTAACGTAACATGTAAGTTGTACAAAGCTAATGATGCTTTAACATATAAATTGAAGGGCACAAGTTTCTCTTATTGCTACGAGAGGGCAGTGCTTTACAGACAGTTAGTTCCACGACAGCAACTGCTAGCCGTCGTCGTCCACTATCATCACGTTACACGGTTTGGCTTAGCGTCTGGATTTGAAGTACACGGGCCTGGTTACTAAAGTAGCAGTCACTGAGTCCGCGCAGGCCGATCTCGTACAGGGTAAACCAGTCAACCAACTAGTATTATTTCAATGATTAGTGTAAGGCACTGCTGGTAGCTTTAGTTTCAGTAACGAGGCAGACTTTACTGTATAGGCTCAAATTCGCGGAGCTGGCACGTGCACGTTGAGGTCAGCACCAAGTCACTCAGTCCTAAGTGACTGCAGAAGAAAGAAGTTTATAGAAAGTGCCCTCAGTCCTGGATGAAAAGTTGCGTGACTTCAATATGACTTCAGAGAGTCATTCATGGCTATTGTTAAGCCTTCTGATTTTAACAATCAGTCCTGGTAAGTTTTTAGCACGTCTACCTTTCTTATCCCTGAGTTTTTTGTCTATACTTCGTTATTTTCGATATTATATGGTAGTTAAGTTAATGGATTGTTTTCCATCATGAACGGATTAACTGTTGAATATACATATATATATTCATTTAATCAGTATATTGGACAACTCCTTACTCTATACTCTTCCGATAAACTTAGATAAGCGATGTTACGAGTGTCACACACTTTATTCTTTACCAATGAGTGTATACATTTGACGTCTTTTCATTATCCTACCATCTATTTTCAAAATATCAAAACATAGAATATATGTTTCATTACACACGTACAAAACATTAAAGATAATTTGGCTCAGAAAGCACAAAAAAAAAGTTCGCGGTTTATAATTACCTCAACTTCTGTTATTAAACTGTAGACATTCCACGCAAGTGAATTGGAAAAAAATATTCATGAGAACGATGGCTATAAAGTGTTTGTGTACTGGTTTATTTGACTGTTTTAAATGAAGACCTTTTCTGTATGACAACCATTGTTTTGACTTTCCTTGTTTGGGAAGAATAATAAATACATCCTGACTTCTTATGAAAATCATAGAAAGTTTATGAAGTATTGCTTTAAATATTGTAGCTTCTATTGTGGTATTTGTTCTTCATTATTCGAGAATAAGCTGGACACAGGGAAAATGAGAACTGTGCGGCAAATTGAGATTGACAAACACATAACTTGTTTCAGTTATTCTACAGGGTTTTTACGATCCTTTTAAAAAAACTACTCGTAATCAGAGTATTTAAAGACAAATACGGATAACGAAGTTAAGTGTTTGTCAAATTTATTCTACAGGGTTTTTACGACCCTTTTATAAACTACACGTAATGAGTATTTAAAGACAAATACGAATAACGAAGTTAAATGTTTGTCAAAGTTATTCTGCAGGATTTTTACGACCCTTTTATAAACTACACGTAATTGGAATATGTGAAGACAAATATGGATAACGAAGTTATGTGTTTGTCAAAGTTATTCTTCAGGGTTTTTACGACCCTTTTATAAACTACACGTAATTGGAATATGTGAAGACAAATACAGATAACGAAGTTATGTGTTTGTCAAAATTATTCTTCAGGGTTTTTACGACCCTTTTATAAACTACACGTAATTGGAATATGTAAAGACAAATACGGATAACGAAGTTATGTGTTTGTCGAAGTTATTCTGCAGGGATTTTACGACCCTTTTAAAACTACACGTAATTGTAATATTGAATTACATGAATTACAGGTTTCTTTGATTTAGAATATATAGTATACAAGGATGTTTTATCTTAACTTGGTTTTAAATAAATTGGTGATATATATACATCCAAGAGCATTTAATGACAAGGCTCTGTATAATAGGTAAAGTTCTCAAATATTATTTTATTCGTGTGTTTATGTGTGTGTATTTGGTACACTTAATTAGAATACCGTAAAGCCAAGATATCTGAACAATCTTAAAAAGGATATTTTAAATTTAAAATTGTGATACCACAAGTAAAGATTCATCACAGATACTAAGTTATCAGAAAAAGGATCTTCGTGAGAGCAAAATGTCATAAACAAAGTTCCACAAAGCTATCGTGATGAGAATATCATTGCTTCTAACAAATTGCACACCTATGTTTTTCGTGTGTTACTTACTTTAACGTACAACTGTTTAACCATGTTTGTAAGGAAAGGTTCCATTGCTTTTAGTGAGTGCCATCAATTCACACAACGAAATAACTTTTCCCTTGATTTTACTTCAAGCTATCGTGATGAGAATATCATTGCTTCTAACATAGTGCACATCTATGTTTTTCAGGTGTTTCTTACTTTAACGTACAACTGTTTTAACCATGTTTGTAAGGAAAGGTTCCATTGTTTTTAGTAGGTGTCATCAATTCACACAACAAAATAACTTCCCCCTTGCTTTTACTTCAATCCAAAAATTCATGACCTGGGCAAAGATTGTGATTATTACCTTATCTTTTTTTCTTATAGAACAAGACTTCTCAAACTTATTATTGGATAACTACGACACGAAATGAAAATAGTAGTTACTTTTGTTCATTACAAACCAATTTACTCCATCACAAAGTTTGAAAGAAGGTTTAAATGAACGCGCGAAAAGTCGTCCAAGAAAGCTGAGTCTTAGATAATACAAGTAACTTTGGTACAGTAAAAAGTATTAGACATCTATCATCTTGAATGATTAGCTCAGCCTAATTATCCATACTTACTGAACTGAAACAGTTTTGTGAATAAAAAGTTAATTTAGAAGGTAAAAAAAATAGATGCAATGATCTAGTGATTAAACGTATTTTCTTCTATAGATCAAAGTTTCCATTGAACGTTAACACAAACTCTTGTGCTTATTTCACTGACTGCACTTACTAATACGTTGGAAGACCTGTATTTGGAGAAACAAGAGAAAAGACAGAGAGTGTAATGAACCCACCCTTAACACTGTTAGTAGTTTGATATCACCGGTATTTTTGGAACATCCTAAGCGGGAGCGTGAGTCATTTCAGCGTGTGCTCATTAAAAATTCAATTTCATCATGTCGTAATATCATAGTGATTCCAACAAAAGATGGAAGATGTCACCACCGAATCTATAACGATATTGTGATGTAAAAAAAACGTTGTATAAGATTATTTTAGAACCTAATTCCAAGAAGAATCGTGCCAGCTTGAGATAACACGTGCTATTATCACCGTTCAGGATTATTCCTCATGTTAAATATTCGTAGTTCATTCACGTAGTTCATATATAATCGTATCGTAGGACTATTTATTTTTAAGTTTTTTCCTTTGATTGAAGAAATAAGTTGATTTTCACATCTGTGCTTTTACAATACGTAAAAAAACTTAAATATCTAAGAAGCACACTTACATTGCAGTATCTGTTGGTACGTTTCAGTAATATTTAGTTCCATCGATACCCTTTTGAACAGTCTGTAATATTAAGGTTTGTTTGAAGTTCATTGAACAGTCTCTAATATTAAGGTTTGTTTGGAGTTCATTGAATAGTCTGTAATATTAAGGTTTGTTTGGAGTTCATTGAACAGTGTCTAATATTAAGGTTTGTTTGGAGTTCATTGAACACTCTGTAATATTAAGGTTTGTTTGGAGTTCATTGAACAGTTTCTAATATTAAGGTTTGTTTGGAGTTCATTGAACAGTCTCTAATATTAAGGTTTGTTTGGAGTTCATGTAATTGTGTCCCTGTTTCGACTGATTGTGATAGACGTCTATGATTTGTAAATCTCTGTGCATCTCACATGGCCATGTTAATCACACCAATATAAGATATTTTAAATAATTTTTAACTTAAAGTTGTTTGCAATCTTAAGAACCTGCACTTTTCTCTTGTAAGACTTTAACTACGAGTAGATCAAATACAGCGATACTCTTTATGAAACGTTCAGCTTACCTGTGTCTAGGAATATGGCTTGTCGTTTCTTAACGCACACTAAATTCCAATATGTACCATTAGACCACATACAAAGTAAGTGGCTAACTTACTAAGACTTTATACATACTAGATGATAGAAGATCCTGTCACTGTGAGAGCTTAATAACCACAGTTTCGTCGAGAAAACAAATTGGACGAGAGCTACCATTAGCACTATAAATAGCTCAATAAAATTGATGGTTCTATGTAGTTGCACGAGAGATTAATTATCATCTGGTCAGCTGACCATTCGAGTCTTGTTTATCGACTATTTCTGAACATAAGTGAAATATCATTCCCCACTAGAATTAGAATATTACTCTGTGCATTTGTGGTGTAAAAATTAACGCAAACCATAAATTATGAACCTTTCAGATGGGGAAAACAAAACATGTCACAGGTGCCAGTTTCACAAAACTCTGATTTTGTTCTCACATTCACACATACATAAAAAACAAAGTTAGCGTGCCTCCATTGTTCTTCACGCTAATTTTAAGTCTATTGTTCTTTCTGCGACTCTGAAAAATAAAAAGTTGGAAAAGACAAAATATTTGCGTCTTCAAGACTGTTATAAAACAATATTCTAACATCATGTGTCCAAGTATACCTACCTCATAGTTGCATCCTCTATTATAGAAACGCATCTTTCAAGGTATATTATTTACTTGCAGATCACATAAAAAGATGTAAGTCGTGTAACTACAAGGGTAAACCATCCTGGTAAATAAACATTTGGCGCGGAATGGCCAGGTGGTTAAGGCGCTCGACTCGCAATCTGAGGGTCGCGGGTTCGAATCCCCTTCACACCAAACATACTCGCCCTTTCAGCCGTGGGGGCGTTATAATGTGACGGTCTATCCCACTATTCGTTGGTAAAAAAGTAGCCCAAGAGTTGGCGGTGGGTGGTGATGACTAGCTGCCTTACACTGCTAAATTAGGGACAGCTAGCGCAGATAGCCTTCGTGTAGCTTTGCACGAAATTAAAAAAAAAACAAATAAACATTTAAGAAATATTATCGTTAGATATTTTAACAACCCATTCAGGGGTTTGTGGGTTTCACCTCCTTACTGTTGTAAAACTATTGACTCTTCTTTCGCTTAAGTCTGATATAACTTGATGAATTGAGCATTTCCAACACATTGTTATTATTAGTAGTATATAATTAATAAATAATCGGCATTAGAAATAAAATAAATAAATAATACTGTGTTATTAATCTTTGCCTTACAAATCTGACTGGTAAATAATGTAAATAAAGTTAGAAATAATTAAAATTTACTTAATTGATTTAGTTTACACCATAACAGTCGTTGTTCATGACAGCTGGGTGATATAAGTAGCGCCATCTACTTCCTGACGTATCCCAGCCAATCTGATGATCTGTGAAAGGTAACGTTGGCAATGGGTGTGGCAGATGTAGCGTGATTGGCATGTTATACTTTACCTTCACTCATAAGATCTTAGAATTATTTAGCCACCTTTAGAGTTCTACCTTTTACAGTTTTATGCAATTGTTATATCTATGATATTAAGTTAATTTTGCATTCTTTGCGCCATGTGTTGAAACACAACATACGCTTACGGCGTCCGAAAGTTATTTTAAGAAAACTATCTACACATGTAAGTAATTATGCAACACATTTTCCGAACACTCTACCTGGCTGTGTTACTAAACACATACAAGGCGTGCCATTATGTAGTGGTGAATTCTTGAAGAATCTTAGAAGCTGCTCAGTGTAACAAATTAATAGAAAACCTCACGTATTCTTCTTACTTTCGTCAATTGATTTTCATTTTGTGACTTAGTAATCAGTCTGTCGCTAAACGCTCAACGCCGTATCCCTCTCAAGTAGCAGCATAATCCAATCAAGAAAGGAACACTTTGTGCACGAGTAGCTTAGTTTGCTTAATGCTCACTGTAATTTGTAAGATGCGTCAAGTCAAATAAAACCAAAATTTAGCTGTGATGAATCCCAAATCGATACTTTCTTTCTCTGTTCTGTGATTAATACACAACCATTAGATGGCCATATTAAGTCTACTGACTGTCTGAGAAAAAAACAGGATATTGGATCTCTCCATTTTCTCTCTTAAACGCAATAGAGAACACTGCTTTTTCACCATCTTTCTGTAACACAACAAAAATAACCTACGTGTAACATATTGTCACATAAGGTTTGTATTTAAACAGAAAAAACAGCCGCTCTTCGTGATAGATTTGCTATATATTCCAAAACGTTTAACGAGACAGGTTTTTGATTGAAACATAAGATATCCTGCAATGATCAGTAACAGACTGGCCTACCGGGAGATCGGAAAATGTTCCGGAGGGGGCGCTGCTCCCCTGGGTCGGTTAGGCATCCATGAAATTAGTCTACCTACTCATAGGCGTGTACAAAAATGACTTATAGGCGCTCGAGGGTAATCCACATACGTTAGGTCAGGTTTGTCAAGCCCGGCATGGCCTGGTGGTTAGGGCGTTCGACTCGCAATCTGGGGGTCGCGGGTGCTAATCCCCGTCACCGAATTTGCTCGTCCTTGCAGCCGTCCATAGGGGCGTTATAAAGTGACGGTCAATCCAGCTTTTCATTGGTAAAAGAGTAGCTCAAGAATAGGTGGTGGGTAGTGTTGACTAGCTGTCTTCTCTCTAGTCTATCACTGCAGAATTACGGACGACTAGCACAGATAGCCCTCGAGTAGCTTTGCATGAAATTCAAAACAAATCAGTCTTGCCAGTGGTTAGTGGCAGTGACTGGTGAATTGAACTAGGCCTACTGAGATGAATGGTACTTGATATTTAATATTGAGGTAGGTAATTTCAAGCTTCACTGTTTTTTTTTAAAGTGTCACCAACTGGCTATGCTGTAATAACTAATCAAATAGACGTCGGTAGCCTACTTCAGCAACAATTCTATAATATCTACCTCGTTATGTAAGAGTGATTTAATAACTTAATAAATAATTACTGAATATTGCGACACACACACACCAGAATATCGATCAAGGCATGTAAAAGTATGTAGGCATTAACATTTCTCGATATTTCTAAATTCTGTTTTATATTTTCAACCGCTATTAATATCCTTTGTCCCAGATTTCGCAACTTGGGCAATTTATGCTGGCTTTAGAATTAGGTTTGTGCAACTTGTGAAATAGTGCCTAGAGTCACTTAATGCTTAGAATAATGCTATATTAGTATCACTTGTAACTTTGTATATTCTCCCCAACAGTTCTGAAGCTAGCAGGACCAAACATGGTAAGCAAACTGAGGATGGCCTGGAAGGGTGTCCTTATATACATACATACACACACACACACACATATATATATATATATATACACACACACACATATATATATGACATACATCCCTACTATGGGGGGAGGGGGCTAAAATGCCCGCGGAAGGTCACCCAGGAATAATGGTGATGTATGAGTAGGTTATCAGGGTCCCTGATCTCAAACATGGCATTGGATTTTGTGTTCCTGCCTCTCTCGGTGTCCTGGGGATACCATGTTTGAAACTCTGTTAACTCCCTCACAGACTAACTGGACCAAACTCGGTACACGTGCTCAAATGTCACGGGCATTTGATTTAACGTTTTTCTTTGTTGTTGTTGTTTTTTGGAGGGGGGGGGTTCGAGCACAGATCCCCAGTAGGATAGCTATATAAGTAAATGGAGATAATGAAATATCCCCTAAGAACCCCCCACTGTAGAGCGCGGGTAAATATTTATGCTAGTTCTTAAAATTTCTTCTGGTATCTCTAATATTAATTATTATTTGAACCTAAACGTTGGTAGTCTTGATGAGCAGATTAATGTTATCATACCTATTCGTAGATTTTTCCTTCTTCACTTCAAACAAGTAAAGTATATTGAATTTGCTAATGTATTTGAAGTTAATTGTCGCTTTATGTGAAGTTTATTGAATTTGTTAATGTATCTGAAATCAATTGTCGCTTTAAGTGAAGTTTATTGAACTTATTAATGCATTTGAAGTTAAGTGTCGCTTTAAGTGAAGTTTATTGAATTTATTAATGCATTTGAAGTTAAGTGTCGCTTTAAGTGAAGTTTATTGAATTTGTTAATGTATCTGAAATTAATTGTCGCTTTGACAATACGTAGATTATATCACCACGATGAATGAAATCCATAACGTGCCAATTTACTGTCACTACCACCGTTTTCTTTTGTATTCCCGACCCACTTAGCGGACACCCAGTCCGACCCTGACAATGACTATATATAGATTGATTGTCCCAATGCAGTAAGAGGCGCATTTTATCTGGAATACAACAAAATAGAACAACACGATATTGACTGTGTTGTTGATCTGGAAATCAATCACAATATAATCTGAATTTTTGTCTAGCTGGAGCATATATGTTTTAATTTGGCTAGTTTCAGTCCACATTTAGAAAATGACAACACACTGTTTTCAGTGTTTTCCTGGAAGAACAAAATAACAACAATTTGTTCTAATAGCAAACATGGGGATACAGGTAAGATATTTCTGACGTACGTGAGCTATTTCCTTTGATTACGTGGATAACATCCAAGAGAAGTTAGCTATTATAAATCTCTGTCTTACAACAGGCGCAAAAGTCTACGGCCATGTTTAAGAAATCTGGAATGGTGTGTTGGTTGACTCATAAACTACGGGTCTAGGGATTCAAAACCCACCACAGTTTCAGCTGCGGGAACGTAATACTGTGATAGTTAACCCCCCCCCCCTATTAGTTGGTAAAAGAATAGCCCAAAAGTTAGCAGATGTGGAGATGACTAACTGCTTACCCTCTACTCTATCACTTGAAACTTAGGAACGATTAGCGCATATAGCCCTCATGTAGCATTGCGCGAATTTCAACAAACAAACAAAGAATGTACGTTGTTGGTTGTTTTATATGAGAAAAAAAGAACTTTTAGAGAGAAAAAAAATATTGGTATTTTTTTAATGAACATCTGTATACCAATACAGAATGTGCGAACATCTGTATACCAATACAGAAGATGTGGACAGCTGTGGTCCAATACAGACGATACGTTCTGTTGGTTGAAATAAACAACCACGACTTCATTTTTTACGTGATTTTGTTTATCCCAGTGACAATTATAACCTACTTAATTAAAACTATCGCCTGCATTTCTCAAGTATTCTACAGAGAAAGCAAGCTTCTCAACGTCTGCACATTTTAACATGTTCTACGTTGTTATCAACTGAGATCAAATTAAAGTTTCTGATGAGAGAAGTTTCAAATCTTGACGTTTACCTACAACAGCACGTTCAGGAGTCTTTTTTTTCTTTCATGAGACAGGCTTTACAGCCCCTACTAGGACACCTACAGCTTTACTAAACACGGACAGACAGTATTTCCTTCTAGTGGATGCTAAAAACTACTCTAGCACGTTCACAGCTTCTTGACGAGCTTTTTGGCTTAGTGCAGATCGAGTGGCATCCCTGTCTGTATCTCACAAAACACTGTTGTGTTTCTCACGGTTCTAGATTAACAATGAGTTCGAATCAGTGTTTTCTGCATGTATGTATATAGCTAGATGTACGGTTTCTTTTGACGAGATGGCATTATCTTCAGTCTTTCCGCCTTTCCCCATTTGAATGGATGAATACAAAAAGATGTATGTTTGTAAAGATAAATGCTCACACAAATAACTAATGAGCTCTTGTAGAAAGAGAATACCAGGCCTAGATAAAACATAAAAAAATCATCATATTGTATTTACCAATGATTAATTGCTAGAGTATTAATAGAATACTCATACTGGATCTGACGGAGAATTGGCTGAAACGTTAAAATCATTCTATAAATAATTAAAAACAAATAACTAAAAATGTTAGTCTCTTTACTATGATGAAGTAGTTTTAGTTCTTAAAGCAAGAAGCGTAAGAGGGTACACACTAGACTAACTGACCTATACCATATGAGAATTACATGCAGCACACAGGGAAACAGAACATCACAAGTTACTGCACTTTTTGTATATCTTACAAAAAGCACTCACTCTTTCACAGCTAGCCAATAACTTACTTACTGACTTTCTATCCATAGTTTTGTCAGCTAATCAGTGAGCAAAATATTTGTAATCTATTTGCTCATCCCTTATTTGTGACTATATTCACTATTTTTCTCATCCACCCTCGGGAAACCCTTAAGAAGCCATTTGAGATGGTCTCTAAATGATAGATATACAGAGTTTGAGAACACCATATTAAATGATGCTGAAGCCTCACCACGTCGTCACAGACAACATCGCTACCTCCGGTCATGATCTATCTGATGACCGTGCATCTTCACAATAATCCTGTGACATAGTTCCCGTTGCAAAAGGGTCCATCGTTAGGCTGTCATGTCCAAAGCACACGACTCCTCATGTTTGGTTTCCTTCGTCCATGTAGTATACAAGGACCGCGGGTCTCCAGCACCCATTTCAGAAGTTGGATCACACAGATTTCTATAGGCGCTACCTCCGGCGACTTGATAGATATGTCTTTGTGTTAATTGCATAAATACCAGTTTCATTCTCCTAGCTACTATGTTTCAACGATTATATCCTAAAACAACTTGTGTACACTTGACTTGTGGTCGCTTTTTCGGACGGAGATCCTTTTTAATATTATGTTGCGTACTGTTATCTAGAACACGTGGACGGCTTTTTCTACTTACCTTTGTGTTCGTTGATTCTCACCTATTACAAGACTTCGCATTTTACTTACCACAGGTTGTATATGGCTTATTCCAGGTCCCTTTCTGGATGGTCCTGGTGCCTCAGATGATTCATATTATTTTTCTTTTTCCAATGTCATTAAGTACAAGGGATATCCCAGTCTTCTAAATCATCCAAATTGAATACATCATTATGATATGATTGTATGAATATTTTGCGTTGGAAAGGGCCGTTACATATGCTGTCCAAAAGCGATAAGTTTTCGATGAAACCACACTACCTATGAATGCCAAAAAATGTCAAAATCTAATTCCCATACATGCTGTCCACTGTAACTTTATATCGGCTGTGGTTGTCAAACGACTCGCCAAATTACATATTGAAAATCATTTTATTATAACATACTCAACCATATACACAAACATATAAATAAAATATTTGCAAAGTCTATCTGTAATTTAATAAACTAACAAAAATAAAGAGTATTCATACTCCAGACTTATTTTCTAAGACTGTCATTACTCCTAAGTATTAAACTTCTTGTATTACAAGAATTTTTTAGAGCAGAGACGAAGATCGAATGTTGTTTTGAAACACTCACATACCCAACTCGAAATTATTTCTCTCTCTCTCTTGCTGTGATTACGAAAATCTAAGTAAGATATATAGCATCTCGCTCGGAACAATGATTCATCTCAGAGCCTGAGGAAGGTCTGTCACAAACTAATTGAACTGCCAATCCACGATTATAACTTATGCATTGAGGATTCAGCCTAATCTAATCATTATATTATGTATTTTATACACACACACACACACACATATGCATCAATGCTTGAAATTTCAGTAAAACCATCCGCGAGATTTATAAACATGTATACGTTTAAGATAAAAATCTAATTTAATTTAAATATCCACTATATCTACAAACAAACTGAGCTATCGCTTTTTTTGATACGAGTATCATGATGAAATATTTCTACACTATTTCAAACAAAAAAATTACAACAAATATTCGAAACTTATAGTTTTGTGTCTCCCGCCGAGTGACTGTGCTTTGTTTTTATTGTGTAAACTTTCACGGTTTCATGCTCCTGAAACCCGCGTAAATATATTCATTTGCTTCCAAAATACAAAGTATAATTTTACTGTGGGGACCAGATCAATGATGTTACCAACCTAGAAATACTGTTACAATTACGTGCGTAACTATATCTATTTATTTATCTTTTGTGCTAACAGAAACATTACATTTCCATCCATCTTTCCTTCCCTTTCCACGGTGCTGATTAGCAGTGTTTACATGTACATTGATCATAATCAGTACAGCCTCGATTTATTTTAAGCTCCTGTTCATGAGGTTTCGGAAGCAGTTGGTACCAAAAAAAAAAGAGGGAGAGAGAGATTATTTTTCGAGATAAAAATCTCCCTCAGATCTGCCTGAGAAGTTTGAAGTTTTGCTGTAGTGTTGGAAGTTTCTTGAATACATTGTTTGCAAAAAAGTAACCACATATACGTTGATAGCAAGGTTACCTAACTAAGTCCCATTACGTAAGTCTACACTAAATGTATTTAAAATGGCACATTTTCCCACAAGATTTCCCAGCTATGGACATACGTGCTCTAATCAAAACTAACATTTTCCCACAAGATTTCCCAGCTATGGACATACGTGCACTATTCAAAATTAACATATTCATAAGGTTTCCCAGCTATGGACATACGTGTACTAATCAAAATTAACATATTCATACGATTTCCCAGCTATGGACATACGTGCACTATTTGAATATGTTAGTTTTGTAAGGTTTTCCCAGCTCGTTTGATTTCCGGACATTTCTACTATAGGTTTATAATATTATTAATAAAGTTTCAATAACCATACTTCAAAGCATGACCATTTTGGTGTTTTAAGTAGATAAGAAACCGTTAAATCTTCATAAGAATTTACTTAAACATTATAAATATTTTTATAACTTGTTTTAAAGTGGCAGTCTTACGCTTTATAATATTTGATATATATTAAAAAAAACTAGCGAAAATTCAATATTAATCAAAATTGCTGTTCAGAATGTTAACGCCCCCAAATTACGTGGTAACAGGACTCGCGTCTTTACACGTGTGTTATATGGGAGAAATCCCTAGATAATACTTCACACTCGTGCGATAGTCATGCTTTGAGGAGGGTGGAATTGCATGGCTCGGTGACGCCAGGAATATTGTAATTTACGCATGTAAAATGGCAAAGAAAGATGGCAAAGTTTGTTTTGTGTTGTCGAGCCCAAACTTTGGGACGTCACAATTGCTAAAGAATGGCATTGAACGAATGTCATATATTACGTTATTAAATTACTTTTTATCAAAAGCATTATTCCCCAAGACCACGGCGATTCCGGTAATATACAAGATTTCGACTATTAGATTAAGAGTAAAAGGCATTTCATATAAATTGTTGAAGCATTTCTAGAACGTTTATCAAGAAAAAATTTAAATACAGAATATAACAAAAGAAGCATTATTAAATATATGTCAAGGTCGATGAACTTTATAATAAAGAAGAATGCTATAAGTTCTCTTTTTTTCACTCTTTTAATTAAAAAATCTCTAGAGAAGTCGGTGTAATGTTTGATAATAATGAGCTTTATTGACTAGAAATAACTAAAGTAATTGATTTTGTTATACTTCTGAAACGTACATAATTGTGTCGTAACCAATACATAACAAAATAGCGTATTAAACAATAGCTTGAAACTCCGAACATGCTTCAAAATTTCTTTAGCTTCTTTAAATAGTCAAATAGGACATTCCACTTTGTATTAAGCTACATTCTAACGTCAATAAATTTGGGAAAGTTGCCAGTTGTTTTGGTTTATTACAGCTCGAAATTAGTTAAAAGTAACTTTTAATTTTTCTACTCATGCATATTTATTTTCCTGGAATACTTAAGTTAAAACCATTTTCTCGATCAAGGTTAAATACATCTCAAACGTACTTATGGAGTCCGTATTCAAGTTTATGCAGCGTTACTCAAAAAAAAAAAGATAAAAAAATTCTAATAGCTACAGGAAGTTGTTGTCTTTATACAGAATCGTCACAATCAAGTTTTCTGATAAAAAAATAAGACACACAAAAAAAAGCCATTACAACGTTAGAATAAAAAATAACTGACAGGTTATGTTTTCACAGAACCGGTTTTTAAGCACTTGGCGTCGATGTTGTTAGAGAACCTTTGGGCAAATGGAGTTCTCATGTGTAGACCTCTGCTACCTGTCTGTGTTAACCTTCAAACGTAGGATCTTAGTTCGTGATCTGTAAGTTAGCTCATCCTAACAAGTACAGGGGGCACTTGTTACGAGTTTAACGCCGTTGACCTCTTACGAAATAAATTAAAATTACCCTTCGTCATACGCCCTTGGTGTAAAGTATACGTAACTGACTTTAAAGAAAATATTTACGTTTCAAATCTTCTTGTTTCATTAGTTGATATTGATATATGTACTTTTCTATAACTAAAAAACAAAAGCAATGAATGAGACGTAAATTTTGGTACGTAATGTCATTGTCTTTGCCAAACTTAAGCCTTATTACAGAATGTAAGAATAGTAAAGATTTTACAAAATCACTGTTATTCATATTTAAAAATAGCATGTATACATTAGTGTAATAAAAGTTACGTCTAAGTTGACAGCATTTGTTGATTGCTTATTTGAGATGGGAAAAAATACAAGATACTATTTTAAAAATAATATTAATAAATCCTAGTTACTGATGCTAACATAAAATCCCTGTAAGATGCTTATGTATCAGCCCCCCCCCCCAGTGGCACAGCGGTATGTCTGCGGACTTGCAACGCTAGAATATCCCGGTTTCGATACCCGTGGTGGGCAGAGCACAGATAGCCCATTGTGTAGCTTTGTGCTTAATTACAAACAAACTTATATATCTTTATGATGTATGATGACAGGATGTTCATTCATAGAATAATAAATTCGAGTTTACTAAAATCTGAAAACAAAACATTGTATTTTAGAAAGTACAGCTTATATTAGCTTACAACTAAGAATTATTCTTATAAATATCTTCAATGACATTGTAAACATTCTACGTCTTTAGCTTTGTTAGTACGATGTGCACAGCAGGCTAATCATATAGATGACATTATTTTTAATGTTCGATCCTTCAGATTTAAAAAACATCGTATTATACGTAAATAGCTTTGGAGGAGGGAGGCTAAAATAAATCACATATATATTTCTTCTTTGGAAAGATATGCCTAATCCTTTTCATATTACTACAGTTGCTATAAAATCCTAAAATTATTCATAATTACTTTAACTACCCACAACATTCTTGGATCATGAAAACTGCTAATCAGGCCAACTGAACCCTTGAAAATACCCTGGCTTTAACTAGTAAAAAAGAAGCTCACCGTATACGACAGACGTCATAAAAGTCTGTCAGTAAGCTTTTAAGTCTTGATGTTATGAATTAAAAACCTTTTCAATGTAAATCGCAGTCCAGTGAAACGAAATTTTGGCTTCTTAATTTTCCGTTGCATTTCAGAATTATTTTTGCAGTGTGGCATTATGCTTATTATATTGTCTATTGAAAGTAACATTTAAAAAAAAACTACACCTTATCACGTGTTGTATTCTATTTATGTAAAAGCTACTAAAATTATCCGTCTCCGTCCTATATATATTGAACTATTGACTAGAGGCAAGGCAACCAGTCAGCATCACCTCACTACCTATCATATAATCTAGGGGACTGATTTTCACTCTTATAACGCACCCACAGCTTAAAGTGCAAGGACTGTTTTGTGACATATCGCACGGATTCGAATTGGACTCGCTAGTTAGGAAATCCAGAGTTCTATCACAGAGCAAGTCCGTGCTCTAATGTTCTATCACAGGGCAAGTCCGTGCTCTAATATATTATTCTGTACTCGAGCAAAGACAGTCTTATTAGAAAATGTTTCTTCTCTTTGACCTCCTTCTAATGATTTCGTCACGCTTATGACTTTCTTTGATTTTAGTTTGGCAGGTTCTCAATCGTATCCGAATCATTAACTATGACTTTTTCTTTTTTACAGAATTAATGAATATTAGTGGTTTGCTTCATCGTAATGAAATTCATGTCAGTCTAAAGAGTTTTTTTAATCTTCCTCTGTCACATTGTTGTGAACTCGGTCAGAGAAGACGATGGCTTCTGTAAGAAGATGAACTCACGTTAGCATCTTAGGACCTAACCGGCTGCAACATTAAGCTATAATTCAACACGAGAACGACGCTAATACTAATATAGTTTGTTGTTGTTCTTTTTCACGTGTTTTTAAAACACTTTTATTACAGATCTGAGATACATGAGTCAGTATATATATATATATATATAATAATAATAATAAATGAACAAGTTAATAGTAGCACGAAGATTCATTATGCTTACCCTACTTTTATTTGTACAATAACAAAGAAAATAACTCATTCTGCGTTCTTCTTTTTCAGAATAATCTAAGTTTGTTTGTAATTAAGCGCAAAGCTACACAATGGGCTATCTGTGCTCTGCCCACCACGAGTATTGAAATCCGGATTCTAGCGTTGCAAGTCCGCAGACATGCCGCTGTGCTACTGGAGGGCTAAATAATGTAAGAAAAGGGGCCTACTTTTTATACTTTTCACTAATATGTTACGAAAATGTAAATCAGAAATAACTTGTATCCTTAAACATCCCTTCAGTTAGTGTACTTTACTTCAGACTATGAACATCTTTTGGAATAATAGATTTAAGTTAGTTACATAGAAATTAATTAGAGCATTACCAAAAATATGTTTGTTTGTTTGTTTTGAATTTCGCGCAAAACTACACTAGGGCTATCTGCGCTAGCCTTTCCTAATTTAGCAGTGTAAGACTAGAGGGAAGGCAGCTAGTCATCACCACCCACCGCCAACTCTTGGACTACTCTTTTACCAACGAATAGTGGGATTGACCGTCTGAAAGGACGAACATGTTTGGTGTGACAGAGATTCGAACCCGCGACCCTCAGACTGCGAGTCGAGCGCCCTAACCACCTGGCCATGCCAGGCCCTAAAATCTGACTTACGCATTAAAGTATTATGTATATTTGTAATTTCACCCACTACCAAAATAATTACACATTATTTATGTGTGAAACTCAAAGTGGAATTAATGAATACCGATGAAAATGTGACTTATTATTTCTAGTTATAAATCGTAATATATCTTATTGTAGTTGAAAAATTATGTTAAACACTTGTTAAAAATATAATACTAGTTTGTCAGTGTCATGATATAAAAAACTGTTTAGTGTAGATATCATTAATTTACTTTATTTTTGAGTGAATATTTTATGACTGTTTAGTTTGTTCATAAGTAAATGTTATGACAAATTTAGTTACGTAAATCGGTAAGAGTCGTATGTTGTGTTTGTAACTCATTGATGTAGAGATTATCGAACGTCACGTGAAATTTATTGATGTCGAGGATACAGTGAACAGACGATCAAGTAATAAACATATAAATTGTTTGAGATGAGCGGGAAAAGTAGACAGACAGACAAAGACAGAGTAGACTAGAAGTAAACTAACGAGAAGGAATTCGGCTAAAGAAAAATTAAACGCAAAGTTAATCGTTGTAGGAGGGGGAAGGCCTAACGACTAATATAGGCCTAAAAGTATATATATATATATTAGAGTGATACTAACGGTGTTGAAAGAGGTAAGAAGAAGAATTTATTTCGTCAATAGAAAGTCCTAAAGTATTAGGTTATCAAGCAATTAATGAACAACTTAAATATCAAAACAAAACATTTTTTAAATGAAATAGACTTCCATTCCTATCGATGATGCTTTTTCATCTTACAATCAGGTTCTTAATGCCCTGATTAAAGAAATCACTTGTCGATGTCCTCTTTAACACCTTCCACATTTGTATACGTTTTCCCATTAAGATGATGCTGCAGCGAACGAAAAATATAGTAATCTGATGGTGTCATATCTGGAGAATATAGTAGGTGGGGGAGAACTTCCCAATCCAACTCCATAATCTTGTGTTGCGTCAAACGCGCCACATGTGGACATACATTGTCGTGGAGAAGAAGAACACCTTTCTGATTGACGAGTGAAGGACGTTTCTGATAAAGGGCTTGATTTCAATGTTCCAGTTGCTGACTGTAGATCTCTGCATTAACAGTTCGCTGTG
>NW_013666006.1:185792-204929 GCF_000517525.1 Limulus polyphemus | reverse complement strand
TTTGATATTCTTTGTAGCTACAGAGGCGTTGTTTCCGTTCTTGTATTCAAACAGCATTACATGTCAAATGTGTGTCTCGTCGTGTGCCATCACTATAAGGGATTAGAGTATACTAAACTTTACACATGATATAGGGTACACTAACGTGACGTTTAGACTGTTCTTTCGTTTAACTATTATACGTGATATACGTTTTTTGAGGGGCGGTTAATGAAAGAGTTCCAAAACGCGACATTAATTTCTTGACGACCTAATAACTGATCTAACCTCAGTGGACTTTGACAAATAGACAGACTATTCTCGGAAATACAAAAAGAGAAAAAGAAGTAGACGATTTTAAAAGTATAAGATACAACCGTGGTAACTCGACGATAATGTAAGTGAACTATACTCGGGAAGTTTTGCGATAGTAATGAGAAAAATATTTCGGATTGTCAACTGAAATTCTAAAGCAATTGAAAAATAGACCTAAGTGGTCTTTTGACAAGAAGAAGAAAACTGCATAGTGTTTATGATAAGCCTATGATCTGTATAGTGTTTATGATAAGCCTATGATCTGTATAGTGTAATAAGTTTGTTGTACATACGTTTAACTATTCTGAAAATAAGTGGAGTTTGTTTATTTTTTTAATTTATCGCCAACGAGTCACAAACACCTACAGTAGAAGAATTCATAGCCCAACAACACATTTGGCGAACTTAACATCTGATAGTCAGGTAACCGTGCTGTTATTTTTTGGTAGCCATAATTCTACACAAATTTAACACGTTAAAGTAGACAATATCGGTACACAGTAGAAGAGAGTTTTTACTGATTAAACTAGATATTGCCGGAACAGATTTTATTGTTTTAACACGTTAAAGTAGACAATGTCATAATACAATTGAAATAAGTTCTTACTTGCCAAGTTAGACGTCGCTGGAACAGATATGGATGTTGTAACACGTTAAAGTAGACAATATCATAATACAGTTGAAAGAAGTTCTTACTGACCAAGTTAGACATCGCTGGAACAGATATGGATGTTTTAACACGTTAAAGTAGACAATGTCAGAATACAGTAGAAGAGATTAAATGGTACTCTGTACCGTTAAATTAGAAAGTATTAAAATAACTTATACTGACAGTACAGTACACATCCAACTACAAATTAACCGAAGATAAGTGTCAAAGCACACGAACCGTCTTTACAAAGAATAAAACCAAAGTTCTGACCCTTAGGTAAGTAACGACTTTAACTGCATGGTTCTCTGGTACACCTCCTGTGAAAGAAAACACTTGGGAATAGATACTCTATTAGTTTTTCCCAAAATGTGATTGATGATATATTTGTCATGATGTGAATTGTTTGTTATCAAAGGCATAGAAATAAAATAAAAACGGTTAGTATAAATGTAATCTGAATCTATCAGGTTCCCTATCTTGTCATGTCGCTTAGCTTTGGGTTATTCCGCCTCCTGGTAGAGTTATGTGCATTTTCAAAAAGAGCATAAGTATAGTACAGAGTGGAAATCAGACTTTTGATCTAACATAAATTATATTTATATGCATCGTTTATATGCATATATTGCCGTTAGGTAGCTTTTGAAACGGAGAAGAAGAAACTTATGCTTTATAAACAAACTTTACGATCGGTACACGTATCAAGAAGGAAAAGGTCACACAATTCCGGAACGTTGTAAGCTAGGAACGACGGAATTTATCCAATTAATTACATCGTCATAACTTCAGCATCTTGAGTATCGAATTAAGAGAAAAAAACCATAAAAACATCCGACTTGTGTAATATATATATAGATATTTATGTATTTGTGTGTAAAACTTTACGAAGTCGACATGAGTAAAACATAGCAAGTCTTTAACCTCATAGCGATCCTACGTTTTTTTCCCTGTATTAAGCTTTAATAACTGAACTATTGAATTTAGTAAATCATGTACTAGAAGTAAAAGTGCTACAATACTTGATGGTGTTACAAGAAAACAAACATTTGCGATCAGATTGGAGGAATCGAATTCTAGCCCAGAGCACAGACTACATGTCTACCAGATTGAAGAATAAACCTAAATCTTGTTCACACGTGCTTTAATTTATTCTCGTAGATCTTTTTCACCTAAATCTAAGAGATCTAACAAATTATTTTAGAAATATCAGATTGTCCTAAAAATTAATTTCCAATAATAAATATAATAAATCATAAAGTCAATTAACTATTAAGGCAGACATTGTATGTTATATGTTCTTGTATGGAATTGGTGCCAAAACATTGATGTCATCCTTCGTATAGGCGGTTAATGTGCTAGGATACTTAGCCTTTATTTCTAGTTCCGATTAGTTTATTGTTGTTGGATGTGCACTGTACTGTAAATACATTAACGCTTGTATAACAGGTTTAGCGTGCTGAAAGGCTGTGTAGATCTTAGGACCAAACAACTGTTTTTGGATATGTTTTGAAAGTAGTTACATACTCCATTTTTCTAATATTGATAATTAGGTTTAAAATAAATTTGAATATAATTATTATCGTTTATTTATTTATTTTTACATCTTTATGCCTGTGAAGATTATTGTGTATTGTTCACTTAGTATAGAGATTTATGAATAAACTAAATTTCATAAGCTAGCCAAATCTCATTAGATTTTAATGAAATAATTGCCAAGAATGTCTTTGATAGAGTACCTACTGTATTCTAATCAGTACAGGTTCTTATGGTGTGAACACCTTTTACAAGCTGGCGACGCATGATTATAATTAATTATACTTGTCATAAGACATTATGTTAGGCCTATTATATTTTCAACCCTATATTCCTAACCTAGTCCCTTAGATTGAAGAGCTCTGGGTTGAGCGAAACGCGTCTTCGGTAATAGATGTAACGAATATAGTGAAACACTAATATCATACATTTCTGGAAAATCCCTAACGGAGTAGATTACAAACGTAGTGTTAAAAATATAATATGCCTAACATAAAATCTTATTACGAGTATAATTAAGTACAGGTATTATTGTGTATTGTTTTATGACATTAAAGAGTTCTTATCACTTTGTTATATAGAATTGGTTTAATTAACTTATAAGTTAATTCTTGATTTTGTTTAACATGGATTAGTTTTGATCAGAAGTTGTTGATAATAATGTTAATCGAATAAATTTTGAATCTTTTTTGCATGCCTAAAATGCATAGAATATTCATCCTCCATTGTTCATGCATGGTTGCGTCTTGTAATCTATATTTTAAACTATATCATTTGTAATATATTTAATACATTTGACACATTTGTGCTGGAGATTCATGTACAATACTTTTTTTTTCATATCAAATACCAAATAAACACTACTGTACTTAGGTTATCACAATTCACAGTGAAGGCTATCCCGTTCCAGGTTGATTCTTACACTGTATAGGATTTTATATTTATGAAAACAGTAAGAGCTAAGAATGTTGTTGACTGTCGAAAAATTAAATAATTTTTCCCGAACTGTTTGACAATCTGACATTGAAGAAGTAATTACATGATGAACTTGATGTTTGAAGTACGTGAGGAATTTAATGTTTGAAGTACATGAAAACTTGATGTTTGAAGTACGTGAGGAATTTAATGTTTGAAGTACATGAAAACTTGATGTTTGAAGTACATGAGGAATTTGATGTTTGAACTACATGATGAACTTGATGTTTGAAGTACATGAGGAATTTGATGATTGAAGTACATGAAAACTTGGTGTTTGAAGTACATGATGAACTTGGTGTTTGAAGTACATGATGAACTTGGTGTTTGAAGTACATAATGAACTTGATGTTTGAAGTACATAATGAACTTGATGTTTGAAGTACATGATGAACTTGATGTTTGAAGTACATGATGAACTTGGTGTTTGAAGTACATGATGAATTTGATGTTTGAGAATACTCTGAAGGATAATATGATTTTCTAGTCAACCATAACTTTTGTCTACTTTCGTACAGACATGACCAAGGTTAAAAAAAAGACTATCATAGGGTATGCTATTCGAACAGGAAATAGCTAGTCATGTTAAAAGTACATAATGCTAAAGTCTTGAATATTTTGATGACGATCACTTTAATAGCTCATAAATAGTATATCTATCTTAATTTATTATTAGTGATTAACATACACTATTTTTATGATAAAAACAATATTTTGAGCCTTTATTTCTAGAGTGCTAATCCAAAACACTCTAACTAGCATGACTGATACTCTGAAAAACAAAACCCTGTGACCCAGCGGTAAGCTTGAGTGTTTATAACTTTAAATATATGGGTTCAATACCCGCGGTGGACACAGCGCAGATAGCTTTGTTCTGTAAACACACAACTAAATTGAAGAAAGAGTATTACATCCGTTAGAGCCAATTATTTATTAAAGTCACACTAGGAGTGAGATGATGTTAATGTTTACACCTTCCAACACATTTCTTAACAACAAACTAGTTAAAGTAAGTTTAGTATTGAACCAGTAAGATATATGTACCCAGCAACTATGGTGAATTTAAAACATTTGTGATAGGCAACTTCAAGTAATATATATATACATTGTTTCAAGGGTATTTTAGAAGCTGATTCGTTGTCCTACTTTAGAAACAGGCAGGGGTAATCCATTAAAGCCTAAACTTTACAATATAGGTATACATTGTTTCAAGGGTATTTTAGAAGCTGAATCGTTGTCCTACTTTAGAAACAGGCAGGGGTAATCCATTAAAGCCTAAACTTTACAATATAGGTATACATTGTTTCAAGGGTATTTTAGAAGCTGAATCGTTGTCCCACTTTAGAAACAGGCAGGGGTAACCCATTAAACCCAAATCTCTGATATATATATATATATATATATGCCAGAATATTTCACGGTCTTATTGTTTGTTTTCGCGAATGTCTTCACAGAAATTGTAGCTTTTAAAGCAGGCAAGAGCAATCCTTTAAAGCCAAAACTTTGTAATATAGACATATACCAGAGTATTTCATAACTTTATTGCTTTTCTCATTAGTTTATTTAACAAAACAGTAGCTTTTAAAACACGCTGCAAAACTTACTTAGAAATGATTTAATATACATCTCGTATAATTAGACGTATATAGCGTATTTAGACGTAAGCATATTTTGGTCTGGTTCCTGGATACGAAGAAAGTAAGGAAATAAAATGTATTCATAATTGAGACAAATACTCTTGAAAAATGTATATTTTTATCATACACCTTGACATTTATTGCCAAGATATGTCTTAAGAGCAGACTGGTAATCCAACTGTAGTGAATTAAGAGCAGAAGAAGATATTTAGACAAAATGAACATGGGCTTTTATATTGAATTATTTTATTAATATATGTACATATATATAGATTTCCGCATAGCAATATAAGGAAATACAAACACAATAATTTACCGACCCTTTATTTACAACATCGTTAATTATTAACTTTGATGGGTGGTTTAGGCCGTGTATCTGTGATATATGATGAAGCTTCTGAAAACGGGAAAATTAAGTTACCCGAAACGTCGCGATGTATCAACTATTGCTTCCACAGTAAGCTGCTGCCCATAAAGAAACTTTCTCATATATCATTAATTAGTTCTTTGTGGTTCCATGTTTCTTGCTCTGATGACTTTCAAGCACGTAATCTCAATAAATCAATTAGCTTTGATTTATGGACTGTTGTGTTTGAAATATAATATTTATAAGCAGAATTGAATGAAAAACTCTGTACTTCCTAACACAGCATAAACACCACAGAACAAATTGGAGTTATATGTCTATTACAACCGCATGTAAATCAATATGATATCAGTTCAAGATCCATTTATTACTTTAGGGTACTTTATACTTTTTTTTTCTTTCTCACATCAGCCAAATCTTAATCTAAAAATAATTGTAATTATAAGTCATTACGAAATACTTGTAATTAAAGGCACAAACTTTATACACTCACATAAAACACATCTAATTTATTTTAAAACCAAGAAATCTTAGGTATTTCAGTCAATTACACTGAAAATTAACAATATTTTACCTAAGACTCTGAATTACAGTTTCAGTAGTGAGCCACCAGGGGTAGTTTTGTTTATTTGTTTGGAATTATGCACAAAGCTACACAATGGGCTATCTGTGCTCTGCCCACCACGGGTATCGAAACCCGGTTTCTAGCGTTGTAAGTACGCAGATATACCGCTGTGCCACTGGGGGGGTCATGGGTAATAGTGGTCAGAATATACTTAAAAAATTATCTTTAATACAGTATTTTTAAGATAACAGTGCTTTCCTTAAAGTTACATTTTACGTACGCTAATGTCCCCTGGTAGTTCAGCGATGAGTCTTATGGCTTACAATCCTAAAAATCAGGCTTCGATACCCGCAATGGGCAAACCACAGATAGCCCATTGTGTAGCTTTGTGCTTAAACACAAATAAACAGACTTACGCTACTATTACGAAAGAATCAAATAAATATTAAACTATTTTTGGAATATTTTTTTTTACTTCTTAATTAATATTCATAGCTTTAGACAAAACTGAAACATGTGCATTTCATTCTGTTTTCCTTGAATTTCCAGATACTCGCGTTTCTCGCTTTATCACATGCATAGCCCTACAAATGTAGTCTTGTTACTTATGTATAATATATTGTAAATATTTCTTCAATCAATAATAGAATGAAAAGGTTAAATTCAATACTTTAGTTGCATATATATACATATATATATATAGAGAGAGAGAGGGGGAGAGGAATATTATATCCAGTGCTTAGGAAATATTAAACAAATACATGCACAGAGAGTTGAGTACGTTATATTTAAAACGGTGTTGGAGCATCCCCACGTCGCTACAGTCCATGTCGTCATGTTCTATATGGCGACTGTAACATCTTGACAATGACTCCGCAGTATAATTTTCAATTCAAAACGCTCCCTCGTAAGGCTTTCATATCCAAAGCACACACACCCTTTCCATGTAGGATTTTCATAAGCTGTTTAGTCTCCGAGGATGATATTTTCTCAATGCCCATTTCAACAAATCGACTATTTGATGGGTGTGGCTTCGTGACGTAAGGAACATCATGAATACCAGTTTCATTTTCCACATGTTTGAGGCATGCGACAGTTGAACGGATATGTCGTTCAAACATCACGTGTCATTTGTCGTTTTTTCAGACAGAGATCCTTCATAATAATGTTGCGTACTGTTGCTTGGGGCATGTGGACGGCTTTTATCACTGACCTTTGTGAATCTGGATTCTCAAGTGTTAAAAGCCATCGCACTTTTATTTTCTAGGCGATGAGATATGATTCCTTACAGGTCTCTTTCTGGATGTTCCTGTATTCCTTTGCTTTCTAATGTGACTAAGTACAGGAGTTTGGTTTGAACTTCGCGCAAAGCGATACGAGGGATATCTGCGCTAGCCGTCCCTAGACTAGAGGGAAGGCAGCTAGTCAATACCACCCACCGCCAACTCTTTAGCTTCTCTTTTACCAACGAATAGTGGGATTGACTGTCATTTTATAACGCCCCCACGGCGGAAAGGGCGAGCAGGTTTGGTGGGACGAGGATTCGAACCCGCGACCCTCAGATTGCGAGTCGAGCTCCCTAACCACCTGGCCATGCCGGGCGCAAAGAGCTATCTGTGCTCTACCCACCACGGGTATCGAAACCCGGTTTCTAGCATTGTAAGTCCGCAGACATACCGCTGTGCCACTGAGGGGGGAGGCGAAGTACAAGAGATATTCTGCTCTTGTTAAGTCAAAATCTTCGAACTAAGCGCCTCTTTGTGATATCAGTGTATGGTTATTTTACGATGCAAAGGACTGTTATATCTTCTTCCCAAAAACATTCAATTTTTGGTGGCATAACACTATCTAAGAAACGCCAAACTCTGTCAAAATGTGGTTCTCATGCATTCCGTTCCTCCGCGACTTTATATCAACAGAGGTTGCCACAAGACTTGCCGATATGCATATTAAAACCGTTTCAATATAGCCTACTCAATCCTTTGTTCTGGGTTTAGGATTTTAATTCAATTTTCACGTTTATTATATATATATATATATATTACTTAATTATCATTGTAAACCCCACTTTACAACTGAAGCAATAGTCAAGTCAAAGCTTAAGCCTAAATGTGTTTTATTTAACTTTCCAGATAACCACTATATGGGGGTAATGTTTAGGCCAGTGAATAATCCATCAGCTGCTATATCATTAGCAAAAGTTTTCAGTTTGACCGTTTAAGAATAAATCCTTAAGAACTGCGATTCGATACCCGTTGTGGGCACAATACAGATAGTTCATTGTGTAGCTTTGTGCTTAACTACAAACAAACAAACAACTCACAAATGTCCTTTTGAATGAACAGTCATGGAATGTTTGTAGAAGTGTTTTAAAGTATGATTCCTAGGTTAATATTACAGTAGGGCCGGTTGTGGCTAAATTATTAGCGTGCTCGTTGTGTAAATCCAAGGGTTCACAATTCGTGGCTCATTACCGCAAAAAATGCACGCCGTACTTTAGAGCCGTGAGTGCGTCATTAGAGTGACGGTCAAAACCCACTATTCGATGAGACATGGGTGTCCCTAAAATATCAAGGGTGTCCCTACAGTAGAGGTAAGTGCTGTTGTCTTAAGCTGCTTTCCCTCTAGACTATAAGTTCAGAATCAGGGATTGGCTATGTGCAGATAACACTTGTATAGCTTTGCGCGAAAATTATAATACTCCTGCATATTAATAGCCGATCTTTCATTGTAAGAGACTCCTGAAAAAAAAACATTTCTTAAAACAGTTTTCATCACTCAAATATGAAAGAACTAAAGTTACACCGTACTTTTTATACGTGAGAATAACTGCGAATATACTTGTTCAAAAGTCTGTCAAGTGTCTTCTGACCATTCGTGTTGACGAAGTTAAATCTTTTTTTTTTCTGCTTTGTTGAAGAACTTGTCTGTTAAAAAGGTCTTGCTGAAAAGAAAAAACAAGATTAAATGCACTGAAAAAATTAGCGTACAATCCAATGTATGTCTTTAAATTGAAGCTTCAACATCCAAAACAAGATTTAAGTTGAACAAAAGTGCCCCAAACCAAAAAAACTTTAAAATAATTTCAATTTATGTCGTAACAACCATAATAAAAGAGCGTATAAAAATCTCGACAAGCATTCAGAGCGTTATACCGTTCTAAATATCATAAATATTAACACACCAGAAGATAGATAGAAGAGTGCAGTAAGGTGGCTGAATGTGTTAAAGGAAGGATGTTATTTTTATAATTGGTCTGAATGAATGCGCAGATTAATGACAGACGTAGGGGGATTCAGTGAGATGGATGGGCGAGTGGGATGTAGGACAGGTGAATAAAAAACAAAACCTGGTTGTTAAAGAAGGGGAATATTTACAACTGTTCTCAGCGTCTACCACTTACAGCCATAGTTTAAAAATATTATAATAATATATACTACGGTACAAGAGCTAGTAAGTGTGCTGTTGTAACGCGTGTATGAAAGCCTATCCAGGAAACGTTGCACCACGAACGCCCATTAACTGATATTTCAGACCTTAAATGGTACGCTCTGTTACTCTTGGTCTTTAACCTCTGATCAACTGAATCCCCAATGATTTGTTCCAGCGAAATGTTAACACTCGAGTCTATGAAAATACGCAACGATCCCAAGAAACTCGTGAAAAAAATGACACGATACCAAATATGGTAGAACTTACATCTGTTTTTACGAGGTATAAAATCAAAGACGTTCTTTTCCCATCCTCAACACTCGGTACCTTGATTGGTTTATGTCGTGCAAGTCACTGTCGTAAACTTTGATGTTATTAAACAATATGTACACTTCCAATGTTTGTTGCAATTATGTGGTTATAATGTAACACTGCTCTACTAATATTAACACAACTAGGGATATGTTTTGTATTAAGTTTATTTTATTTTATTTTCTATAATATGTAAATTCACGTTTTTTATTCCACATTTTTATTAGATGTTTTTATAATTATAATACAACGTGCAAACATTGTATAATCCCATGTGTAATCCAATCGTGTCAGTCATAATAAAAACCCAAGTAGAACTAGTTTATAAGATAAATTATCATTATATTTCAATTAAACCAGAAGTCCAAAGATGTGATACGTTTAACTTAATTTTTTGTTCCCGTATCACCGTATTCTTCCCAGTCGTAAATTATGATTAATTACAATATTGCAGTGTAGTACTTCATACTAATTTACATAAGCTGAACTGTATCGTATTCTATTAACGACAATTTTTTTTTTGCCTTAAATTGATAAAATGTTTGAATCGTTTTCTACAATAACCTAATTAGCTTGCCTCTGTAAGAACAAAAAATAATCGTTCATACAACTAAAGGAAAAAAAATAGCATATGATTATATTTTGTGCCCCCCCCCCAGTGGCACAACGGCATGTCTGCGGACTTGCAACGCTAGAAACCGGGTTTTGATACCCATTGTGGGCAGACCACAGATGGCCGATTGTGTAGCTTTGTGCTTAACTACAAACAAACAGACATATTTTGTTTCTTGAATATTCATTTCAGTAAATCCTTTTAACTTTACGAGGATAAAAAAAAATATTTTGATATGAAATAATTTAATTGTGCTATTTCTAATAGTCTTAAGTAAGAGTCACCCGGGGAATCCGCGGTAAGTTTATGGACATAACGCAGATAGCTCAGTGGTTAGCTTCGCGCTAATACAAACTGTAATATTAATGTATTTACTTTCTGCATGAAAAACGCTTTATGACGTCGAAATATGAGCTCATTATATGTACCATACATATTCGGAAAGTAAGGAAGAATTATGAATTATAAAACATAAACAAAATGCGTGATAAGCCTAAAGGGATCACTTCTTTGAGAATCTGGCCCGGCATGGCCAGGTGGTTAGGGCGCTCGACTCGCAATCTGAGAGTCGCGGGTTCGAATCCCCGTCACACCAAGCATGCTCGTCCTTTCAGCAGTGGGGGCGTTATAATGTGACGGTCTATCCCACTATTCGTTAGTAAAAGAGTAGCCCAAGAGTTGGCGGTGGGTGGTGATGACTAGCTGCCTTCCCTCTAGTCTTACACTGCTGAATTAGGGACGGCTAGCGCAAATAACCCTCGTGTAGCTTTGCGCAAAATTAAAAAAAAAAAAACTTTGAGGATCTGTTCGATTACAGTTTTCTGCAAATGTACGGGCGGGCGCACAATAGCAATAGACAGCGTGTGAATTTTCCAGGTGAACAAATTACTCAACCAACACAATAGCAATAGACAGCGTGTGAATTTTCCAGGTGAACAAATTACTCAACCAACACAATAGCAATAGACAGCGTGTGAATTTTCCAGGTGAACAAATTACTCAACCAACACAATAGCAATAGACAGCGTGTGAATTTTCCAGGTGAATAAATTACTCAACCAAAATTCAAGTAGGGTATAGAATCTATTTTAATGAGGCTCATCTTAATTATTAATTGGATAGGTGAAATAAAATCAAAGATATTTTTATCTATTTCAGGAATAAGAGTCGCTAATGACTTTTAAATTGCTTTTTTTTTTCTTTTACTTTTTCTACATGGCCTTCATGTGAAATATATCAAGCTAAATGTATATAGAACTTGTAAAAGAAAAGGAATGGTTGCTTTAGTTGTATTGAAAGCGATCAAATAGATAAGAAAGATAAACTAAGAATTAATTGAGGATGAATTATATAGTAGATTCAAAGTATATCATAACGTAACATTACAATAACATATCAAATCAGTACAAATACTTCGGTCGTACAAAAGAAAGGTCGTCGTTGAAAAAAAACAACATCAGAACCAATGAAAGAATAAAAAGTCATATGTGGTCCTCGAGTCACGCTCACTGTGCTTTGCTATAGACTTTTCAATCGGATTATGGACAATGCCACTGTTTTATTGTTTTGCACCTGAACTTAAGTGATAAGTTTATTTTAGTCCTTTTGTTTCTCAGACCTGGGGATTAGGGCGCTCGATTCGCAATCTGTGGGTCACAAGAACGAAACCCTTAGCCGAACATAATGTAATGGTCAATCCCACTATTTTTCTGGTAAGGAGTAACCCAAGAATTGGTGGTCATTAGTGTTGACCTGTCGCCTTCTCTCCGTAGTCTATCAATTTAGGGACCTCTGGCGCAGGTAGCCGTCGAGTAGTTGTTGGACGGACATCAGCAACCCTCACTAGCACAGCATAAGACACTTCTCATTAACTATCAATATCTACGTGCAGCTTCTCTTCTTACCAAAGTATACGTGAAAGCTACACACTGCAATCTGTTATAAAGTCATTGCACCAAATTATATATATGTAGTAGTTACGGTCATGAGTAACGTTGAATGGTTTTGCTTATGAAACCAGTGGTTCTACATTGCACGTAAACAGTTAAGTTATTTGTTGGAGAAATATACTTGTACTTCTCATTGTTAGTGTAGCTATTTTTGCTTTTTTTGTTCGTCAACAGTATTGAATATTATTATGTGAGAAAAATTATGCTTGCGGGTATTGATCTTAGGTAGCATAAACTAATTATCAAGTTTTATTCTTGAAACAATCGTGTTTACATTAGTCACCTTTGAACAAGGAACGCCATCTCTCATATTATCCTCGATAAACTGCAGGCATTGTTTATAGTATAATGAATTGATTCCAAATAAGTAAAATTACAGATATTTACTTAACCCGCACAGTGACTTCTATGTAATTAAACAAAACAGACCCTTACAGCAACGATTAAATACTAATATAGACAAGAGAAGGCGTGTACCATATGGGCTTACATACGTGTAATGATACCGTTATATTAAGTAACAATTTCTGTACTCCTACCATTTTTAACTTTGTCAGTGCCATGTGTTGTGTGTATATAAATAGATCCATTAGTGGAAAGGACAAGTGGAATTTCCTAATTATTACGAGAGCATTTTGATCCAAAATTACTAAAGTGGAGGAGCGTCACCTATTGGAAATATTAAAAATTAGAACTATAACAAAAAAATGTTTAGTTTGGCAGTAGTTATTTTCATATAATTAATGTACTACAACTTAGTAACTTCAAATCTCGATCTAAAAACTTAAAGCAAAATTATACCGGATATTATTCTACAATACTTAATTTTTTAAGTTTATAGAATATTTTTAATCAAAAAATCTGGTTCATCTGGTTCTACAAAGCAAACTTATACCGGATATTATTCTACAATACTTACTTTTTTAAGTTTGTAGAATATTTTTAATCTACAAATCTGGTTCATCCAGCCTTGAATATCAACGAATTTTTTATTTTATCAAGGAACTTATTAATATTGTTATTACACATGTCTCGTAGAAAGGAATAAAATATAAATACTGGTGGTGTAACTCAAATATGGTGTCACAGATGACATAATTCAAAAATTTTAGTTATGACTATTAGAGTTCTTAATACAAGCAAAAAAAAAAAGGAAGGAAGAATTAGCAAAATATGAAACAGTATTAATTAAGTTTCATTCCAGTCATTGAACACCCACCCACCCCTATTGTGTAGTTAAAGATAAATACCGGATTGTAAGAGTATTTCGAGGATCTATGGCCCGGCGCTCGACTCGCAATCTGAGAGTCGCGGGTTCGAATCCCCGTCACACCAAAACATGCTCATCCTTTCAGCAGTGGGGGCGTTATAAGTGGCGGTCAATCCCACTATTCGTTAGTAAAAGAGTAGCCCAAGAGTTGGCGGTGGGTGGTGATGACTAGCTGCCTTCCCTCTAGTCTTACAATGCTAAATTAGTAGACTAATTACACTACTAATTTAGTCCTTAATTTAGGGACGGCTAGCGCAGATAGCCCTCGTGTAGCTTTGCGCGAAATTAAAAAAAAAAAAAGAGGATCTATTTTAAAGAACAATCGGCTTTGATTATTTTCTTTATTAGTTCAAAATAATCTGTGATAGGCTGATGACCTGCTACAGATCGATCACCATGGAAACCCTAAATCTCGTGTTTATACTACGTCAGCAATCAAGGAGGATATGGAAATGGGTATCAGTTTAGCAGCCAATATTCAGCTGTTACTAATGGAAACTAGTGCAGGATCGAGCACGCATAAAGTTCTCTCCTTGCTTATTGATGGTATTTTGGTTATATAATTAGATATTGACTTGTTTTATAGAATCGTGTGTGTGCTTAGATATATACAATACAGTGAACAAAAAAAAATTAAATTCCATAGTGAGGCGAAGAGCAGGTACAAAGCTGACCACACTTAATGACACTGCATTATAGCATTAAACTCGTTTCCAATACGTTTTATAGAATAGGCTGAGTTAAACGACAATGATCTGGGCATGGCTGATAATGATGTTTATTGAAGCACATCCAAACAATGTGGCATATTCCAGTATTCTAGTAGCCTGAGGAAAATATGATAAGTGTATATGTGGAAAATAACGAATTAATGCCCCTAATGATGTTTGTCAGGCTTTAAACATTCTTTGTTATAATTTAGATATTATGTGGAACGCCGCTATTCTTTGAAAATTAATACGCGTTTCAAAATTAATTAAAATGCTTCGCATGTTTCGTTCATAATTACAATAAACTAAAAAAAAAATAACGAGATGTATTTAGATATTTACCTTGTACACGAAAGTATATAGCTTCCTAAAAAAGAATGGCCGTGAGATCCGTTTTTGTTTTTTCCCCACAGAAATAAAACCTCCCTATTATATATATATATAAACAATAAACTACATATAACAACTGAGTTTCAATTTTTATTCTTAATGAAAGCGGCAGATTGAACATAAATTTTAACCCTAGGAAATTCTGCCCCGTGTAAAAAAATCCATGTGTTTACCGAACAACAAAACAAACCTTCTTGTTTCCAGCATTTCTCACGAATTACTTATGAACATTCGACTGGATATTAGTTCTGAAACATTTCACTGATGTAAATGGGTGAATTATTAATAGATTTAAATAAATTAGTGTGACTTCCTTGACTGTATCCAGAAGTCAAAGGTGATATGTCTATCATTGTTTTAGTTGAAAAATTCTGTTGGAAGGTTTTCTTCTCGTTCTAGCGTGATATTTATTCATTTAGAATGTAATGGTTAATCCTACTATTCGTGATAAAGACTAGCGCCAACCCCCCAATGGCACAGCTGTCTGTATGTCTGCGGAGTTACAATGCTAGAAACCGGGTTTCGATACCAGTGCTGAGTAAAGCACAGATAGCCCATTGTGTCGCTTTGTGCTTAACTTAAAAATTACACATTAAAACTGATTTTCCAGAGGCATTAAATTACAACCCACAAGTGGCACAGCTAGAAATCGGGTCTTGATACCAGTGCTGGGTAGAGCACAGATAGCCCATTGTGTAGCTTTGTACTTGACATCAAACAAACAAACAATTAAGTTACATTATTTTAAAATAATTAAAATTTTGTTTCTTCTGGTGTAAAACAACAAAATGTTAAAGTTAAAAACAACGTACTTCCTAGTATACATATAGATTGATTGAAACTTATAACTGTACAATAAGTGTCAGTTTTCAATAATTACAGCCTTTGACATGCGTATTTCGACAAACTCTTCTGACGTTAAACAAACAATTGATTTCGAAATAGTATAGAAGCTTTCAATCTTATGATTTTAAAATGGCCATTACTCATAAGATTTATATATATTTAAGAATTTTTAAACTATTTCGATAAACATATATATATATATGTTTTGTGTTCCAAATCTATATTTTCTTACATGACTTCAGTTTCGTTCCAGATTGTGTACAGCTGAATTAGTCAGAAAACTTTCTGGAGTTTTATATAGCAAACGAACTTTTATATGGCATCCTTTAATATTTGACTTGATGGGTTGTATCCTTTTAACATGTTTCCCATGTTACAACAACCAAAGTATCATGCATTATGTATATTTAGGCCCGTGCGTTTTGTTTTCCTTCTTAAATCTGCTTTTAAGGAAAACGGGTTTGTGTAACGCCCTGAAAATCCTAGAATGTAGGCTAATCTTAGATACATATGAAATACTAATCTCTTAATTTCTTGGCGTACCACAGTAATTAGAAGAATACTAAAGGTATAATAAACAGTTTGTGATTAAAATGATTAATGCTTAATTTTACTGCTTTCTAGTATTCTTATGCATACTTTAAAATCCATATACTTGCTGTCTCAAGCAATACTTAAATTGGAGATTGGCCAACTCATCAAAAAGAATTGACTCCAGTAATTTACAAATGCCCCCCCCCCCAGTGGCACAGCGGAATGTCTGCGGACTTACAACGCTAGAATCCGGGTTTCGATGCCCGTGGTAGACAGAGCACGGATAGCCCATTGTGTCGCTTTGTGCTTAATTACAAACAATTCACAAATGTAGTAACAATCTGAAAGCAAAGAATTATTAACATCTGTGGTTAGAAAATTCAAATTTCAAGACGTCCAGGTGATTGTCATTTTTCTCTCATCACTGTCGAATCTTCACAACTCGCACTTTTCTGAGGTCAGAGGGTTCGGGCGTGGGAAAAGGTTTCACCTACTCCACGTTAAAGTATGATTTCCCCGTCTGTTTCTCAGATGTCTTCCTTCAAGAAAGTTTAATGACAGCCGCATGCCGTGCCATTCCCTGAAGGAGGACGAAGATTAAATCTGATACCCGTGGGGGGGCGGCAACCATCCGTTTCACCAAGAACCGTACCAACCGATCTCTTGTTTCCAAGGAACGTTTTACAATAGTTTTTTCTCATTTTACAATTCTTGTCTAAACTCTCTCTATAAGAGAAACATACGCACTCTTTCTCCTGTCATGGTGACGTATTAGTTGATTTGATTCGTTAAAAACTTCGGCAGTTTCATTTGAAGTTGTAGCAAAATATTTTGAGAATAAAGTTAGAGGAAAAGAAAACAAAAACGACCCTTAATCTTTAAATAATAATAATTTAAAAAAAAACGATTTATTTCAGGCAACATTTCGCCCTTGCGGCTTCATCAGGGCTAGTAGTACAAGAATTGATAAGGTTTTTGGTTTCCTCTTACCACTAGCCGTGATGAAGCCGCAAGAGTGAAGCGTTGGCTGAAATAAATAGTTTTTTATTACTATGATCTAGACAGCAGAGTTGATTTGTTCTTTAATTTTATTGCCAAAATGACTAAGTCCCTCCATTATTCACTAAAAAAATAGGAGAAACAAAAATAAAATATTTGTAGCATGATATTTGAAAAAGTCTGTTTATTATTCTAAAAAAAAACAATAAAACAAAGCACTACACTAATAATGGCTGGAGACGGCTTGAATGGGTAATGAAGAAAAACTTTAATATAACAGCAAATGTACAGCGTTTCGACAAGGTTTTGTCATCATCAGGTACCACACTGGTTTCTATGACGATCTTAAAGTGTGAGAAGTAAATTCATTGTTAAATCGTTAACAATTAAACTGTTATTTTTTTTGTAAGTCGTGTGATCACCATCAATGCAATTATTGTATAAACAGCAAACACTTTTGTATTCATTGTTGTTTCGTTATGTGGTAAAAGTATGAAAAAGTCAAATACGCAGTCTGTTGTTAAGTGTATTTTTGACGTATTATACGTAGGTCTTGCTGTGAAATGTTAGACCTTGATTTATATTGATTTGTATCGGCGATACAGATATAATTGAAATTATTTTTACCTAAATATATAAAGAAGTCAACCGTTAATTGGCAATGATAAAATCAGTTCTATCACCAAGAGAAGACAAACTTAGACGTTGTCTTCACAGTTGCTTTTAAATCAATTCTCACGAATTATTTGATTCGCTCAGTAACAAACTGCTTGCTATATTAATCCAATGAATGGCATGTTTGACCATTGTTGTGGAAGCATTAGCATTTTTGAATCCAAAATTACTTCTCTAAAAAAAAAATTGTTTATGGTTTTAGTAACGTCATGATTGTGTTTCCTATACTTTATTGTGTTTTTTTATTATTATTTATTAATATTAACTTATAATCAGAGCAAGCTATGTACTAGCAATCAGTATAGCTAATCAAATACATCCTTCTAACGTTTCTACTTATAAAGATTATAATACATTGTTTTTATGTTTAGATATCGTCACTGTTAACAATATTAGATATAGTGTTATAACGTCGTAAAAAGTATTCCCATCGTTAAGAGCATCTATAGATTTAGCTGTCTTCGTGTTTATTTGTACACTGTCTCCTTTCTTGTTAACGTGCATGATTTGTTTATCGCAGGCCAAGGGCAACAACAGTATTTTCGAGTGGAGCCCCGTAATACAGAGGTGATCGAAGGACAGGAAGCTATACTTCATTGTGAGGTGGAGAGACAAGCTGGGGCTGTACAGTGGAGCAAAGATGGGTTCGTCTTGGGTATGTGCAATTTCACATCAATGATTCACTAATTTTCTTCTTTTAGTATTAAACCTTTAAGAAAGTGGATATAAAATAGGCTTACCTTGTCACGTTCGTTTCACTCACAGTAAGTTACACACACATATATATATATATATATACATATATAATACTTTTGGAGATAAATCCCCTTTACAAACCATGTTTGTAATTTATTTATAGTCTTCAAAGGTGATTTATATCCAAAAGTCTTATTTCTTTATTTTATCACCTTCGCATTTTACTACATATACATAATATATATATATATTTGTAGGAAGACGTATGTGTGGAAGGATATATAATTGTTAATGTTGTTCATTTCCATCGTAATCATTTTTAACGAAGCTAGTACTTTTAATGATTATGAAATACTTGTGCATGTGTGTCGAGTGGGGGGGGGGGGGGAGTGTATCACGCGATTCCACTTATGAAAGTTATAGTGGTAGCATATAAGTGTGATATGCTCATTTCTGATATGGTATGAAACGAGCTGGCATATTGTATAACTAACAAAATCCTTTACGGTTTTATTGTCTTGATTTTTTTACATGTTCTACAGTAACTCCTGTACGCTGAATCCGAAAATTATATCCATTTTTTTCCATCACGTACAGATTTTTCACAAAACGTCATAACGCAATACATAAAAGACCACAACACGTAGTTTTGAGACTAAAAGACGTAGATTTCACACACAAAAAAAAAGTC
>NW_013666006.1:179272-185128 GCF_000517525.1 Limulus polyphemus | reverse complement strand
CCAAAAGTAGCGGATCTTCCATTTCCTGTATATGTCCAACAGTTGTCTTTCTGTATAGCTAATCTTCATCATTCATTTGTATCACCACATTTCAAATGCTTCCAACTATCGTTTTGTTACAGCAAACAAGGACCACATTTTCAACCCCAGAATAGGGATAACCATACATAGCATTTTAGTGATCTCTTCTTCGATTCTAGTTTGACATCTCTCCTGAGTGATTCTTTAAGATGGTGGAAGATATTGATTTTTCCATTCCTGTCCTTCGCTTTATCTCTTTTTCCACACTTGCCATCGCTACTGATATTCGTCCTCAAATAAGTAAATTTCCTCTGCTTGTTCCAGATCTTTACTTTCTACTTTGAAGCATATTCTGGAAACCTTCATCATATCATAAAACTATAATTATCTTAATTTTGTTCGCATTTCTGCTAAGTCCGTGGTCTTTTCTTTAATCAACAACCCTGTAAAGTAATATCGGTCACAATACATATCCTTGTCGTAGGCTTTTGTCAATTCGAATTGCTTCTTTCTGACTTTAGTATAAGTACTTCAGAATTTTGAGATATACTTTATCTACAACAGTATGCTGCAGAATCGCCATTAACCTCTATTGATTAACTTTCTCAAAGACTGTGAAGCTAACATAAATATTTCTTTGCCCTCATATGGCTATTTTCGTCTTTCTCTCCTATTTTCTGTAAAACCCCAATCTATGTTTACAAGTTTTTTTATTAATATTTCCAAAAGTTTTCCATGTTGTTGTTTTTTTCAGCTTCTTCAGTCTAATTGTTATTTTTCCAATTACTTGTTTGTGATCAGAGCCATACCTGCTTCTGGATATGTTGTAACTATTGTAATAGTTTCTGAAATGTTCTTAATTGGGATATAATCTATCACAATTCTTTCACTATCCTCTGGTGTCACCTAAGTGTTGCTTATTATTTAAGAATTTTCTTCCCAAAACTGTACTAATCCATCTTCTCTGTTTTCCATTCTCAGAGGCCACGATGTCCAACTAGTATGGCGTTTCTATTTTCACCTACTTTCCATTAAAGGTATCCATTACCATCATATATATTTCTGTCTTTATTGACTCCATAGTTTCCTAAAAACCTTGATAAAAGCTCTTGACTTCCTCATACGTAAACGCTTAAATTAGAATGATGACTAAATCAAAAAGGTTTTGCTTAAAACGTACCTAACGTTACCCTGTCTGAGATAAGGCAGAAGTTTTTCTTCATATATTTGTTGAATTCCTCTTTCACCAACAGATACGATGTCCATCTTTACCTGAATCCATCTCATCTCACTTAGCTCTAGAATATCATACATCAGTCTTTCATCTCTTTTAGCTCTAGGATATCATACATCAGTCTTTCATCTCTTTTAGCTCTAGAATATCATACATCAGCCTTTCATCTCACTTAGCTCTAGGATATCATACATCAGTCTTTCATCTCACTTAGCTCTAGGATATCATACATCAGTCTTTCATCTCGTTTTAGCTCTAGGATATCATACATCAGCCTTTCATCTCTTGGCTCAAACTTGCAGCTCATTATAGAGTTCTCATGTTTCAAGTTCCCATCTTCATCTTTATCCTCACCCTCATCTTTCTTTTGGTATAAGGAGTGAGCTTTGCCTACACATCGTTACTGAACCCACTACTATAACAACTTCAACAAAAGACTGCTCTAGGTTCCCACATCCTCATGTTGTTTGAAGAAAAGCTTTTTCGCCATAACGAAGTTTTGTCTACGTATATTACAGCTAATGTTTATTCATCTATATGACATACGTACGTGCAATTTTTTAACATAAGTATTCCGTATATGAAAAATAACTTACTTGTTTGGATGTTACTTTTAGAGGAATAAAAGTATGAGTTAATCCTTGATCTAAAATTACCAAAATTTCACATAGACTAAAAACCCCGTTTCGATTGTATAAAGAAAAAAAAAACACCTCTAACACACTAACAAATTAAATAATGACAATCAAAACTTTCGAGAAAAGGTCTCTTTGTGGGTCAAGGGGTTACTCCAAGTACTTATAACTCTAAAATTCGGGGTTCGATTCTCCACGGTAGACAGAACCCAGATTGTCCGTTGTGTGGCTTTGCGCTAAAAAATATATTTAAGACGAGCCTAATCAGAGTTGCCCCCCAATGGTATAGTGGTGTGTCTGCGGACTTACAACGCTAGAAACCGTGTTTCGATACCCGTGGTGGGCAGAGCACAGATAGCCCTTTGTGTAGCTTTGTGCTTAATTACAAACAAACCAACCTTATCAGAGTTTTCCTTTTATTGAAATTTTTCTCCACGTGTGTAATTTTCATTGTATATGTGTGTATACGATATTGTAAAAAATAAAATAAACAAAAAGCCTTCCAAATAAAATACACAATAATTAAATAAATAGAGTTAGTGGTCGTTTGTATTTTACAATTTTGACGTTGATTCTAAACACTAATCATTTTTTCCGTTTTAATAACCTTTGTACCTAAGTAATATGTATATATATAAAGAAATAAACGATTTTGTTCGTGTTACACAAAAACCCTAAACAATAATCATTTTTTCCGTTTTAGCAACCTTTGTACCTAAGTAATATGTACATGTATAAAGAAATAAACGATTTTGTTCGTGTTACACAAAAACCCTAAACACTAATCATAACTTAGTCTAGAGTAGGTCTTAAGGCTAAAACACGCATACAGTTAACGTTAAGTATAAATCATTATCTAACTAGCAAAGACTTTAAAACAGCTAAGTAAATAAGTCGCATATTATGATACTTATAATTATTATATTACATGAACTGAATACCCTTGCCGACAGCAAAATATTGGGTTTAATGGGTATTTAAGTACTATTATGCCTGTACCAATACACTAACTAATCCCATTTGGAAGAGATTTAGAAGTATTACAAATCATTATTTCTTATCAAGCATAATACTGTATACTGGTGGTGTTATAAATATTTTAACTGAAGCATTCTTAACTTGCTTCAAAATTATGAAATGAAAAAAAAACATACTTGCTTTTTGCCTGGATCCATGTCAATAAATATCGATACCCTTTGGCGGGCAGTGCACAGATAGCCCATTGTGTAGCTTTGTGCTTAATTACAAACAAACGTATATAATATCATCACTTGACAACAGTTACGCTTTAAGGGTTTGCTATTCAATGTAATTATCTCATTCACAGGTATGTAACTTTAGTTAATGTTGTACTGTCAGATCATATAAGTCCTTGGTGGAACAGTGAGTAGTCTATGGACTTACAAAGCTAAATCATGTGTTTTTCCTCTAAAAAACAACCAGATCATATAAACAGATTTTCTACCAATGGTGAATCATATCAAAATCTCTGATTGAACAGCATGTTCCTCATGTTTAATATAATAATTTGATGAAACCCCAGTTTCACTTTAAATGTTATTGTTCTTTACCATATTCTTTCTAGACGGTGACTTATGACAGCCAGTTAAAAGGTTAACTTGACACACATGTGATTTTGAAATCCGAGGAGGAGTGTTGTAAAAATGTATAGTGGAATATGAGGTTTGACCACATTTTCCTAGGCCTAAAAGCTTTCATGCTTTGCTGGTTTCAAGGTTCTAAACCTCCGACCACTAAGCTATTAGTATTACATACAATTACAATTTCAACATGGGTTTACTGTTGCAGATTCGCTTTGGATGAAGAGTTATGGTGTTTAACGAAAGGCTCCTTAGTTAGTGATATGTGGTAGATAAATATAGACACGAAGTATTATTTTGAAACGTCTGGTTTTATATTCTTAAGGTATTAGCTAATAAAAAAATTCAATAAAAAGATCTGAAAAACAGTTGATATTTTATTCTACTTATTAGCTTTAAAATGAGTGCAAGGTTTGTTTTTTGTCATATTATTCTCTACGTAACAGTCTAAAAGCCCAGATTCAGTTCTTACTGTTATATCTAACGGTTTGAGTCAATACTCAATTGAACGATATCTGATTTTATATTTTCACCATAAAAGGTTTTTTTTTCCTGTATATTACACCAATAAACATAATGTAACGATGGTATTGAGAAATGAGTATAGGTATGGTACAGAAAGTTAACAAGCTATTGCAGGCTTGAATTGAATATTAGAAAGTCCAACATTACAAGAATTTTAAGCACCGAGAAACAACGTGCTGAATACAAAGTATTGAAGTCTGGTACTCAAACGACTAATAGACGATAATATAGATAAAAATAGAAACAGAATTGGATAAAAAAGAAGAAGAAAAAACACCTTCTATATATATACGTATAGAGAAACTCCATTGCTGCGTCCATGGGTATCTAGAATAACGTATTTAATTTTCGAATTTCTTGCGTTATCTCTGTCACTAAGTGCATTTATTTGTGTTGTGCAATCCCTACGATTCTTGCTCAACACAGGCGCCTGAGCTATGTCACCCAGAGAAAACTTAAAAAAAAAACACAAAAAAACACGGCAAGCTGGAATTTAGTGAGTAATTCATTTAACTGAACGTAACTATCTGGTTTCTTCCCCGTTTTGTTTCCTGCCGCTACCGTAGCTCTAGACGATAGCCTTCAATCTCTAAAAGGCCTAAAGAAGTAAATGTGTGGAGATTTAAGGCGAAATTGCCATATGGCTAACATCTGGGCATGCTTTCTCCACACTTAGGTGTTGTCTTTCCGGTTTAGAAGAAAATGATGTAAAACTACAAAAAAATAATCCGTCTTGCTTCTACTACTGGCTTCCACGTGGCTATGCTCTTCCTGCAGACAGAAATAAGGTCAAAAGTCATTTTCTGGTCGAGGTCGAGACAGCACGTGAATATATCCGGAGGATAATTGTATGAATATCAATTCTTTGTTCGCCCAAGCTAATGGTTGGCCCTGGATACACGAATAAGCTACGACGGAAACAGTTTCGTTAGATTTAAGCTCGTTTCATAAAAGATATATTAGATACGAAGATGCTACTGTCTGTTAACGTTCCATTCTTTATGAATAGTTAAAAATAGCTTTGCATATACTGTACGCTATGTTAATAAAGCAGATAATAAGCACCAAGAACGTTTACTTTTGTAAGTTTTATATATATATATTGATAATTTAGTTCAAAGGGCTAAAAACTTGTCAAGGCTTACACGAACGTAGACATTAGTTTTCTGAAGAAGAAAGAGCAAACATGAAGGTTAACGTAGGAAGCGTCTTAAACATAAAGGTTCCCGAGTCATTTTTATCTCAAACGATTTCTTTATCAATTAAATAGAAATCTGGTAGAGCTCACATTTCCAATAACGTTAGAGTTAGCCGTTTATTTGTTTACATTTGATACAACGGATAGCGATACGTAATTAACCTTTTCGCCATAGACACGTGAGACTATTACAATAAATACATTATGATGTGACATTAATTCATCGTAGCCCTTACGATCAACTGTACTGGATAAAAGAGACCAGTGATTATCCCTATCATATTTAGTTTGCCACTGAAGAACAAAGGACCACATTTCGATAGTTCTCGGGTTATAAGGGTATCGTTTGTAATTCCGCACAAAGTTACACAATGGGCTATCTGTGCTCTGTCCACCACGGGTATCGAAACCTGGTTTCCAGCGTTATAAGTCCGCAGACATACCGCTGTGCCTCTGGGGAGCAAGAGTATCGTGTCTTAGAGTTAAACTGATTTCATGAACCTACGTGTTTTCCTAACATCATGATTATATAATTATAGTATTTTGGCACTTGTGTATAACGTCATCCTCAGTTGTAACGTCAAAACATGTAGAGTCGTCAACTTTTTGAAGGCCATAGATAGGCCTAAATAAAATGTTTTT
>NW_013666006.1:155487-179002 GCF_000517525.1 Limulus polyphemus | reverse complement strand
AAAATGTTTTTAATTGTGTATCAGTTTAACGTTGAATATTATTTATGATTTTATCATGAATATATTTAGTGTATTATATACTTGTATATATAACTAATAGTTTGGTTCCAAATTTACTTATTATCTGAACATCTACTGACTCGTTTTTCTTCTTTTTTTTTAACTTAAAATCAATCCTGATCTAGTCGTCTATACTACAGAAACAAAATCACATTTATATGTCTCCATAAAAAATCCATAGTGCAAGCAACAACTTGAGCTACGTTTACAAACTCTGGTTTATTCCGTTAATCATTAGTTATTAATCAGTTATTCAGATTCATTTCGAAATCTCATTTTGAATCATTTTGGGATTTTTCACCAGTTCTCGGTGTTCTGTGACCCTTTCAGAGATTGTAGTATATATACAAATAAAATTAGAACATCATCGTGATCTCATAGTTTTGTCTAGTGACATAAAATAAAGTTGATTTCCTTTGTTATACAAAACGTGGCTCGTGCATACAAAGAACAGGGGTTTCTAGTGACCGAGCACCAAAGGTTGGGGCCATTATGGAGAAAAACACCTACTTAAATGGTTTATTAAGCGAACGTCATTTGTTATGGCAGTCCGAATAGGTCGGCGGAGCGCGATATGTTCAAGCAAGCGTACATAAAGAAAGCCTATGCTCCGAGCTGCATCTTGGTTCTAAGTTCGACACTTTCTTTATGCCCCGTCAACTGTGAAAATATTAAATAAGAAAAACGGAAATGAGTCAACAAACGGGTTTTCAAAATGTCGCTAGACATTTATTTCAAGCAGGTATTGAGGCATGGCACCATCACAAATAACTTTTTTTAGATGTATATAAAAAAAAGCGTAAATCGTATACTTCTTGCTAATATGAAAAAAATGCGTGTGTAAAACAAACACATGCGTATTGTTTTTATACAAACGAATTTAAATTTGAAGCTGTATTTTCACTTAGAAAACATTTGTCACGTGTGTGCTTATTGTAATTAATACAAGGCTGTAGTCCTCGGTTTCTTAGAAAATTTGCACCACAAGTTCCGAATTCACAACAGATATATTTAAATACTGTGCTAATAATTAACCACCAATATTATGTGATATTACACATTCATTTAATATCCAAGAGGTATTTGCCCCCCCCCCCTACACTAGCTCGGTGATAAGTCCGAAGGCTTATAACACTAAAACTGGGTTTCGATACTCGTGGTGGACACAAATAGCCCATTGTGTAGCTTTGTGCTTAACAACAAAGAAACAAAGAAAATCCAAGAGATTAAAGTAAGCTTCATTTGTTTTCATCCCAAAAAACTGGATTACTGTGCCATTCAGTATATCATATATATATATACTGTATACAAATATATTTATTAGTTAACAGTCAGACCAACACTAACAATAATCCTCCCTTGTACTAGATCGGTATTTAAGCTACAAACTATAAAACTAAACCAACAGCGATGGGAATATACAGCCTATCATATTTAAACTCTAATCACAAATCTCGTGCAAGGATTGAAATTGGAGATTCAATTCAAAATTAGAAGTAAATGTGCGTGTTTAAGCCAGGAGTAAATGTGCGTGTTTAAATTAGGAGTAAATGTGCGTGTTTAAGCCAGGAGTAAATGTGCGTGTTTAAGCCAGGAGTAAATGTGCGTGTTTAAGCCAGGAGTAAATGTGCGTGTTTAAGCCAGGAGTAAATGTGCGTGTTTAAGCCAGGAGTAAATGTGCGTGTTTAAACCAGGAGTAAATGTGCGTGTTTTAGCCAGGAGTAAATGTGCGTGTTTTAAGCCAGGAGTAAATGTGCATGTTTAAGCCAAAAACATCAGTTCAGCTACCATTCGTGTCTGCACTACGTGTTGTTATAAATAGAACAAAGAATTAATTACTAAAGATTAATATCCCAGATCCTATACAAGTCATGTGTGTTACATAACCTCAAAGATCGAATTTCCTATTTTGTTCTTTTCTTTACCTCTTCGATCAAAGAATACTAGATAGATGAAAAAGATTGTTATCTGTCAATTCAAATAATTAGAACAACCCACAACCTCTCTGATCAATGTATATCCACCGCTGTGTATCCTTACTCCCATAAAAAACAATATCTCTCTCACCAAGATACATTTTAATTTTCTAATTACGTGCTTGATAATCTTGTTGTTCAATTGTAATTGTTTTTGTTTTTCCCTTATTTTACGTTGTTTAAATTCATCAAATATTTTGGAGATGCTTTTAAGTTTCTTCTTTTACTTGGAGGTTGACTACTATTTCCCTTCAGTTAGCTAAGAAATTCTTGTTTCTCATGGTAATAATTTTATTTTTTTATCCACCTAATGATATCTATTATCCATCCATTTAAGCCTTTGCCTGCCAAGTGCTCTTGTCCCGTCAATATAGCCAGTCAGCACTATATATATATATAACCTTTGAGGATTTGTATGCCCCATTACATGCTCAAAGTGAATGTATGTTGTCTTCTGGCAATGGTTATTATCAATTCCTTATTCTAGACAGCTCTTCTATTTACTTCATTGTTTTCGCATTTTCCTTTCAGTTGATTGTCAATTTTTTCTTTCTAATTGATTTACTGGCGGATTAGGCTTATGACGTGTAATTTTCTATTGACCAGATGTAACTTTTCATTAGTCTTAATTTAGTGAACGTAGAATGTTTGTTTTTTCTTTATAATTAAATGTTTCATTTCATTAGGTGATGATCTAACTGTCTCTACATATATGTTTCAATCACTTACTTGTATTTACAACTTCCCTAATTAGCTGTTCCAATTAGATGAACGCTGGTACCTGTTCAACATTTATTACATCAACTTAAATGTTTATCGTGGTGTTTTTTGTTGTGTTTTTTAACTTAAAGTGTATTTCAAATCTGTTCACTTGTGTTTTTAACTGTTATTAGTATATTTTGTAAGATTTCCTCATCGTCTTTTATAGTAGTTCCGAATTATCTGCATATTAGGACAATCAAATCCCGTTATTAATTCGGGCAACAGTAGCCCGAGAGTTGTCAGTGGATGCTGTTGACTAGCTGCCTTCCCTCTAGTCCATCAGCTCAAAATTAAGGACGGTTTATGTACAGGTGGTTATTGTATAGCTTTGAGGAAAAATTCTACACAACAACTTTGTTTTATTACTTGCTATTTTGTTTTAATTTTGGTACTATTCACTTTGTTGTAAACACAGAATAAAATTTGTTGTTTTATTACTTGCTATTTTGTTTTGATTTTGGTACTATTCACTTTGTTGTAAACACAGAATAAAATTTGTTGTTTTATTACTTGCTATTTTGTTTTGATTTTGGTACTATTCACTTTGTTGTAAACACAGAATAAAATTTGTTGTTTTATTACTTGCTATTTTGTTTGAATTTTGGTACTATTCACTTTGTTGTAAACACAGAAGAAAATATGTTGTTTTATTCATAATTTCACACTATTATCTTTATGATTTTGAACTTAAAACTTATCTGATATAGTTCCTATTTTTAGAAAAATTGTTGAATTTTTGAATGATGTTATTCATCGCTAACACGAGACTCATACCTTCAAGTTATTCCTTTTCCAAATAAATGTGTGAATTTTCCAGATTTTTGTTTTCGTTGCTGCGATATCTAATAAAATATTTAGTTTTTACATACTCTTCCTTGAAATATCTGTCTTACACTTTTTTACTTTGCCTTAGGTTTTGATCGTACAATACCTGGCTACGGTAGGTACCGAATGGCAGGTGATCCGGATCAAGGAGTTCATAACTTAGTGATTGAAAATGCCCAGTTAGAAGATGACGGAGAATATCAGTGTCAGGTGAGCTACAATATAAATATTTACAAACTACTCAAAAGCTTTAGGATATTTTTTTATGTATGTATAAAATACCAATAAGTTCCAAAGCTTCTAAAGATAAATATATAACATATGATAAAAAAATCAGTGCATATAGATTTTGTATTTGACTCTTTTTCTCTCTCAAGGTAGGGCCAACTCCGGACAATCATGCTATCCGTGCAAATGCTCTACTCATTGTGTTATGTAAGTATATAAACTCATCAAATATAACTATTAATTTGAAAGTATCTGAGCGAAAACTAGATTAGTTTTTACATATCTGTACTTTGTTTTACTAAATTATTTCCACAGCAGTCATGGCGTACTGTTAAAAAGAAACAGTTTTGTATGATCCTCGTTTCTTTATTACGAGGCCTGGCATGGCCCGGTGGTTAGGGTCGCAGGTTCGAATCCCCGTGACACCGAACATGTTCACCCTTTTAGCCGTGGGAGCGTTATAATGTAATGATCAATCACAATATTCGTTGGTAAAAGAGTAGCCTACAAGTTGGCGGTAGGTGATGTTGACTAGCTGCCTTCGCTTTACTGCTAAATTATGGACGGCTAGCGCAGATAGTCCTCGAATAGCTTTGCGAGAAATTCAAAACAAACTAAAACTTATCATACAAAAAGCTATACCTGAGGTGTAGCAAGTTAACAACAGATAACTATGTGGCAGGTTTCCAGAGTGGGTGTTTAAAAATACCCTCATGATTTCACTGCTGATGAAAGACTTTGTTCGCTTGTGAGTTGTTAGTCATCTGATTTACTGCCAGATCTTCACGACTCTCTTCAGGAAGATTAGCCGCTAACAAGACAGAAATAAACTTCATAAATCCTTAGTTAAGAGTCCTCGATAATATAAGATACATCGTTTCTTCGTCTACATGAAAATATGAAATAGGTTCGTGCTCGAACATAATTCGAGTTTCTTAATGAACCGTATATGCCAAACAAAATTACTTAACATATGAGATAACCTACAATTTCCTCAAGCGTTTTAACACCTATTTGCGTAATGTGAGGTAACGTCCAGAGTCTACCTGCCATTACTGTAACTGATGTCAAATCGTGAGAAGGAAAACTTTTTGATCTAAGTTACACCAGCCCCCCCCAGTGGCACAGCGGTATGTCTGCGGACTTACAACGCTAGAAACCGGGTTTCGATACCCGTGATGGGCAGAGCACAGATAGCCCTTGTGTAGCTTTGTGCATAATTAAAAACAAACAAACTAACTAACCACGTCACACCAAGATTAACTTACAAAGTTTTATTCCAATACTGTGTCCTCAAGTTAGTGGGCCGCATCTATTCCCCTAGCTAATCTTATCCGGCCCCCTAACACAGCATTTAGTAAGCGGAAAACAGAAATATAGTGCTCTTGACTTAAAGACTTGTTGAACGATAATTTATATTTGAAGTTTAAAAAGTTGAACCTCGAATGTTTCCATTTCTAATCACTTACTCCTACATTACTTCAAGGTTGGACAACCATGCTCTAAAAAAAAAAAACTGGAAGATAACAACCGTTAACCACAGATACCCCAAGTAGTGGCTGCCTTTAATAGAAAACTATTAAGCTCCTTGTTACTCAGAATACCTATCGAGTTTTGTGTTCCAGTACAACCCTCGCTTGTTACACACCTGAAAACATTCTCATAAAGATCGTTCGTGTGTTGTTGTTTTTTTTTCTTCCATTATTCTAAGTACGTGTTGGGCATTTCCCAAAGAGATTCTTAGAGAGAAAAAAAAATACGTCTTTCAGTGATGCTTTTGAAAAGTGTATTTCTTTCTTTTTTATTTATCGTATTACGCCATTATATAAGTTTCCATACAAGTTGGCCACTTTACTGAGGGAGTATGTAGACTAAAAGTAACGTATTGATTTTACTAAAACTCTTCGTTTCCCAAAGCTTTCAGTCAAATGTTATAACAACAAAGGTTTTTTTCTCCAGCTGGTTTGTTTTCACTTTCTTTACGTTATCATTATTTAAAAAAAAAAAGTTTGTTATACGGCTAGGTTATCTTTAATTGGTTGATATTTTTAAATCTATTACCTCATGTTTTTTTGTGGATATCATTTTCTATCGGTGATTTAAAAAAATTAACTCTCTCGGTGTTCATTTGAATTCCTTTTTGCCATCTTTTTTTTTTGAAATTTTAATCCGTAAAATCTTTTATTCAAGGCAAATGTGACTTGTAACTTTAATATACCTATCACATTATATTTCTTTACTAGCATTTTCTGCAACGTATGTCTTTATTTGCTTCCTAAGTATTTTTCAGAGAGTTCAGTTGCAAGGTTACAAACAAGAGTATATAAATTATTTTCTTTCAAATCTATTCCCCTGGTGGAACAGACTTACAACGCTAAAATCCGGGGTTCAGTTCCACGTGGTGGATAGAGCGCGGATAGCATATTGTGTAGCTTTGCTACGAAAAACAAACAAACAAATTTCTAGAATTAAATTCAAAAGAAAAGCTAATTTTGTACATAAGCTAAATATCTGAATCATCAATTGTAATTTAATTGACTTATATGCGGAAGTATAATTTACAATAGAAAGGAGTATGAGCCTTGTTAGTTTACAATAGAAAGGAGTATGACCCTTGTTAGTTTACAATAGAAAGGAGTATGAGCCTTGTTAGTTTACAATAGAAAGGAGTATGAGCCTTGTTAGTTTACAATAGAAAGGAGTATGAGCCTTGTTAGTTTACAATAGAAAGGAGTAAGAGCCTTGTTAGTTTACAATAAAAAGGAGTATGAGCCTTGTTAGTGTACAATAGAAAGGAGTATGAGCCATGTTAGTTTACAATAGAAAGGAGTATGAGCCTTGTTAGTTTACAATAGAAAGGAGTTTGAGCCTTGTTAGTTTACAATAGAAAGGAGTAGAGCCTTGTTAGTTTACAATAGAAAGGAGTATGAGCCTTGTTAGTTTACAATAGAAAGGAGTAAGAGCCTTGTTAGTTTACAATAGAAAGGAGTAAGAGCCTTGTTAGTTTACAATAGAAAGGAATATGAGCCTTGTTAGTTTACAATAGAAAGGAGTATGAGCCTTGTTAGTTTACAATAGAAAGGAGTATGAGCTTTGTTAGTTTACAATAGAAAGGAGTATGAGCCTTGTTAGTTTACAATAGAAAGGAGTATGAGCCTTGTTAGTTTACAATAGAAAGGAGTTTGAGCCTTGTTTTTAAACATGTTTCAGTACCACCCACTTCTGCGAACTTTAGTGACCACGTTAACGGCAGTACAATAGAGATTCACCAGTTTCAATCCCTCAGTCTTACATGCACTGTGACCGGTGGTAAGCCAGCAGCCGAGATCAAATGGTTCCGCAACGATGTAGAGCTCAGACCAGGTGAGAAAGATAACATCAGTGTCTTAATGTATAGTTGTTGCATCTGTGGATGTTAACAATGTTGTAATACATTATCTGTTTTGATAATGATGCAATAATAATACTGATACGCAGAAACTAAGGGAGAAATGAGTGATACATTCTACTTGCGAAGTTTTACAAAGTGGAGATAAACAGTAAAAATGTAGAATTAACAATTATTAATTGTATTATTAATTGAAGAATATTATTTGATATTTTGATATTGAGTCTTTCGGTAATGTAGTACTATCAGTACGTTTGGTTCAAACAAAAAAAAACATGCTTTTCTTCACAAATGTTTATCTTTTCAGATGATGTTGAAACTGATACCGAAGAGGGGGAAAATCAGAGATTCAACACTATCAGTACCATCACACTAACTCCCAGCCCTGACGACAACAACGCCATCTATACATGTCAGGCAGTTCATCCTGCATTGGTCCAACCGCTAAAAAGCTCCCTGATACTTAGTGTCCTGTGTAAGTAAAAAAAAAAAAAAACGACGCATCATTTAAATAGATTCCTTTAGAAGAATTTTAACTTAACGAACGAGAGAATCACGAATCACGAAAGAGAGAAACTTGTTTAATTACTGTTAAATCATCCATCATATTCCTGCGCAAATGAACGTTATCAAACAACGTATCAGATATTATCTCACTAACACTTAATGCGTGAATTGAATGTGTCTATCAAATGCCCTCCAGTGGCCCAGCGATATGTCCGTGGACTTACAATGCTAGAATTCGGGTTTCGATACCCGTGGTGGGCAGAGCACAGATAGCCCATTGTGTAGCTTTGTGCTTAATTACAAATTCTGATCGATATATTTTGTTTGTTTTGGTGTGCTAATAATTTTGTGAATATGTATATAGATATTTGGGTGTTATATATATCAATATAAATTAACTAAGCTTTTTCTTTCCCAACCACCTTATTAGTAATTCCTGTAGAAGTCCTTAATTTAAAACACTTTTGTAGAATATCACGCCTTCTGCCGGCGAAGTGTGTGATATTTTTGTCACTAATTTGGGTAACATCACAAGAGGACCGATAATAAGTATATACCATAATTATTTATGTTTAAATCGCACACCTTTCTGTACTACACGCCGCTGCCGAATAGGTCTTTCGCGTAATACTAGAGTTCACTATATCGGCCGGACATGGTATAAATAAAGCCTGGTCGAAATGCTATTTAGTTCTTTTTACTGGAAGCCAGTTAGGCCCAATAAAGAAATATTTATCCAAAATTATTATTATGAATGTTGCTATATAAGTTGATACTTAAATAGTTTTATTCATTATGTTTTAGGTAATATTAAACAAATAACTAACTAGTTACAGTTGGCATATTAGTCTTTTGATGAAAACAATTCATTGAAGCTCGTTTTTGAAGTATACCATTACTTACAACTGTTTACGTTTCAGTGAATACTGACTAATATTCTTTGGTAAATCATTTTTAAAGTATACCATTACTTCACAGCTGTTTACGTTTCAGTGAATACTGACTGATATTTTTTGGTAAATCATTTTTGAAGTATACCATTACTTCACAGCTGTTTACGTTTCAGTGAATACTGACTGATATTTTTTGGTAAATCATTTTTGAAGTATACCATTACTTCACAACTATTTACGTTTCAGTGAATACTGACTAATATTCTTTGGTAAATCATTTTTGAAGTATACCATTACTTCACAGCTGTTTACGTTTCAGTGAATACTGACTGATATTTTTTGGTAAATCATTTTTGAAGTATACCATTACTTCACAACTGTTTACGTTTCAGTGAATACTGACTAATATTTTTTGGTAAATCATTTTTGAAGTATACCATTACTTCACAACTATTTAAGTTTCAGTGAATACTGAATAATATTTTTTGGTAAATCATTTTTGCAAGATTTTTATAAGATTTCTTTCTTATAAAACTATATTAGTTTACATCCAAAATGAATGAGTATATCACTATATTTTATTTAGTAATTTCATTATCCCTGAAGAATAAACAAAACACAAATAGCATCGCTTATCAACAGTTTTGTAAAAATTATTTTATATTTTATAGTGGATGATGAGCTCAAGCAAAAGTTAGATTATTTAAAATTATTTTTCACAATCAGAATTATTGATATTTTTTTTTACAGATCCACCAGGACCACCAGCAATTGATGGATTTCAAGAAAGTGAGACCGTACGTTCAGGCGATACGCTAACATTGTCATGCATATCTAGAGGCGGGAATCCTTTAGCCCAACTTGTCTGGTTTAAGAACGACCAGCAAATTGATTTTTCCTACACGACAAGTGGCCGAAAGTCAACTAACAAGCACACGTTTGTTGTAGACAAATCCGATAATCACGCCATCTATCGGTGCGAGGCATCAAATATCATTAGTTCTCAACCTGCGAATGCTCTTGTGAAACTATCGGTTTTATGTACGTTTCATGCACCAAATTCATTTTAGAACGTATATATTTTTTTTTCTGTTGCTCTTAATTATTTTAAATTTGTACACAATGAGAAACAACCTATCCGTTAAGGGCTAATCCAATTTAAACTTTTAATATATTGTGGAAAAGTAAATTCAAATAAGTGAAATATATCTGAAACTGTAAAAAATTATCTTTAATTTAATTACGATTAAAAGTATCCAAAATATTCTGATTAAAAGTATTCCTATAAACCAAACAAACAATGTTTTGTCATTTTTTTTTTTTTCATTTTAAAACGTATCAATTAGCGCGATTTATTTAATATTCGCATAACAACTTATAATTTTTCCGTAGTTTAGAAACTAATCTGAGTGAGTAATTCCACAATATATGTAGTTTTTGTCAGATTTGTTTGCCATCATTTATATATATATATAATGATAATTTTTGATACACATTGTTTTTCTGCAGGAAACATGTTTAATTAATATTAATTCAAAACACGTATGTTTTGTATCTGCTTACCAAGATCCATAGATATAAAGACTGTAATGAGAAATTGTTATACATTGTTCGGTGCCTTAATACATTAATGAGCCTAGCAGTATCGGAGATCCACGTATAATTTAAATCAGTGATTCTGAACGTGGGACGCACGCCCCACAGGGGGCAATTTGAAAATGGTACAATAAGAAATTTTTTCAATTTGTGTGTGAAATTTTGGTAAATTAATAAACTTTACATTATATTATCATACCTTTTCAACATCAAATTTATTTTTCTATTAAGGGGGCATCAAATTTTTTAAGGTGTCGAGGTGGGGCATGGAGAAAAAAAGGTTAAGAACCACTGCTTTAAATGGTTTTAGTGATTTTAAACGTCATACGAGCATACAGCCAACTAATAGTTGTTTAATGCTGTGAACTACTGAAGCGGTATCTGTGAACGTCTTATGATATAGTTTCCCTCCCAGTTGACAGCGATCAGTTTGCGGACTTATAACACTAAACACAGGGTTACGCTAACCATGGTGGGTACAGCACAGATAGCCCATTGTGTAGCTTTATATTTAACTACAAACAAATCTAAAGCTGGCTAGCTAGATGCCCATATATAAGCTAATGGCTCCTAACCCTTTTACTCCGCGTAACTCCAGTCAGACCTTTGAGCCAGCGGCGTACCCCTAACGCATATAATTTGTTGTTGTTTTTTAAATAAGAGTAGTTTATATTAATATAAACGTATATAAAAATAAATAATTCAAGGGAGAATCAACAATAAGCATGAGGTTTATTTTATTTTTAATATTTTTCAAAGGTTATAAGGTACCCCAGAAAGTTCTCCACACACACCACCCAGGGGTACGAGTACCACAGGTTGAAAACTCCTACAATAAACATAGTAAACATATAAAGTTTTCATTGCTATTTTTGAAGTCAAGTTTATACATTGAATATTGCATCGTTGAAAACTCCTACAATAAACATAGTAAACATGTAAAGTTTTCATTGCTATTTTTGAAGTCAAGTTTATATATTAAATATTGCATCATAGAAATTGAAAATACTCCAGTTTTGAACTTTCACCTTATACTAAATCCGGTATCACGAGAGTTATGTGTTTCAGTGTTCTGATCTTGAGACATTTTGCTTAAGACATATTATAACAGTGCTGAAATGTTTCAGTTCCCCCTTCTGAGGTTGCCGTTAATGGTCCGAAAGAAGCCAAACCAGGAGAGACAGTCACTATGACTTGTTCGGCGAGTCGCAGTAATCCAGCAGCTGAAATCAACTGGTTGGTAGATGGGCAGCGTGTGCAAGGAGCAAATTATATTACACCCGATCCCGACGGGGGGTGGACAACTAGGTCTAACATTACTGTCATCATTAGGTCACAGGTATTATGTCGTTCCCCCGGGAAGTTTTCATACCATCGTTATTATTTTTTTATCAAAACTACACTGCAGCTATTGCATTAGGCAGAAAATTAAATACAGATAATTCTTAAAAAGTATTATTATTATGTGTTTACAAACGGTAGGAACAATTACATTATAAATGATAATACATTGAATTTGAAAATCAAAATTTATTTCAGTCATTATTAATGGGCCTGGCATGGCCAAGTGGTTAGGGCGCTCGACTCGCAATCTAAGGGTCGCGGGTTCGAATCCCCGTCCCACCAAACATGCTCGCCCTTTCAGCCGTGGGGGCGTTATAATGTTACGATCAATCCCACTATTCGTTGGTAAAAGAGTAGCCCAAGAGTTGGCGGTGGGTGGTGATGACTAGCTGCCAGTCTTACACTGCTAAATTAGGGACGGCTAGCGCAGATAACCCTCGTGTATCTTTGCGCGAAATTCCAAAAACAAACAAACAATATTAATGGTTTATTTTTCTTTAACTGTGATTGTAACATGTACTACTTTTTCCTAACTTACATTTTGTGTGACTTGAACTTGCAATGCTTTAAATGATAACATTTTATACTGGCAGGACCGAGGATCAAAGATATTTCAATGTTTTACTGTAAACAAAGAACTAGGAGAGACAATGGTGGAATCCCATGTTCTGAGCATTTTGTGTAAGTTACAAATTCTAGATTTTAGTATTGTGTATTAAGAAGTTGGTTGTATAAGTAGATTCAACTTTTAGCCTTCCAAATGTAATTTCCATTGTTTATTTATCGATTTAGAAATAATCCAAGCTTTAATTTGATATGTTCTAGTTAGTTGTTTATTTCCAGAACTCCTAATTACAAAAAAATAAACGTCCTTTTAAGCTAATTATATTATCTAATTCTTAAATCCCCATTAGATCCCCCTGACCCTCCTACCATTCTTGGTTACACTGAAGGGAAGTCGATTCGAGCTGGAGAGCTTCAGCGGATAACGTGTGTTTGTAACGGCGGGAACCCTCTTCCTACTTTGAAGTGGTTCAGAGGAGATCAAAAGGTATAATATTGGTGTTTATCACTTATACGAAGATATAATGTTGCTTTTATCACTTACTCAAAGGTATAATGTTGGTGTTTATCACTTAAAGGTATAATGTTGGTGTTTATCACTTATTCAGAGGTATAATGTTGGTGTTTATTACTTATTCAAAGGTATAATGTTGGTGTTTATCACTTATTTAAAGGTATAATGTTGGTGTTTATCACTTCTTTAAAGGTATAATATTGGTGTTTATCACTTAGTTAAAGGTATAATGTTAGTGTTTATCACTTATACGAAGATATAATGTTGCTTTTATCACTTACTCAAAGGTATAATGTTGGTGTTTATCACTTAAAGGTATAATGTTGGTGTTTATCACTTATTCAGAGGTATAATGTTGGTGTTTATTACTTATACGAAGATATAATGTTGCTTTTATCACTTACTCAAAGGTATAATGTTGGTGTTTATCACTTAAAGGTATAATGTTGGTGTTTATCACTTATACGAAGATATAATGTTGCTTTTATCACTTACTCAAAGGTATAATGTTGGTGTTTATCACTTAAAGGTATAATGTTGGTGTTTATCACTTAGTTAAAGGTATAATGTTGGTGTTTATCACTTATTTAAAGGTATAATGTTGCTTTTTATCACTTATTTAAAGGTATAATGTTGGTGTTTATCACTTATTTAAAGGTATAATGTTGCTTTTTATCACTTACTCAAAGGTATAATGTTGGTGTTTATCACTTATTCAAAGGTATAATGTTGGTGTTTATCACTTATTCAAAGGTATAATGTTGGTGTTTATCACTTATTCTCAGCTTGAAGCTCGTCATGATTAGATATTATTATAATTATTAGCCAAATATCACTAAGGATAGTTTAATGTCTTTAGGTTTATTAGATGCTAATACAGGTGTTTTTAAAGTAGAACTTTAGACAGAGTATACGTAGTAGGTTTGAGAAGTTTAATGAACTGTTGGAAGGAAGAGAGACGACGTTTCGGCTTCTATACTGAGGTCTTCTTCATTTGCAGTCCACTAAAGTACTCAAACCTGTTAATACAGGTGTCTAAAGGAAATTGTTACTATATTTAAAAATATTTAATTGTTTATTACTAATAATATTATACTTTTAAGGAAATGCATGGCATTTCTGATGACAGAAAGATTGATCACTGAAATCCATCGCTTAAAAATAAAATGGTTTAGTATTAAATAATTAACATTTCAGATTCAATCAATGGAGTTTGGCTATCATTTTTTAATATTTTAATTAGTATTAGAAACCTTAAAGATCTTGTGATTAATCTGCTTAACCAATTCCATACCAAGATAGATTACGTATTTCTGGAATTATAAAACATATTCGTTTGTTGTTGTTGTAAGCGTTTCTCCTGAGTAGTTTTTAATGGTTTGAAATAGGTAAAATCAGTTACCTTGACGAACGGTAATGTCGTCAACAGCGAAGTTTCTATAGAAACCAAAGAAAGCGACAATGGTGCAGAATTCCGTTGCGAAGCTGATAACTCAGCCACAGACGAACCTCTCGTCGCTAAGATTAAACTGACTGTTTACTGTAAGTTATGATTTTGTGAAACTGCACTCCATCGTACAGCTTTTTACATCTCACATTTAAAGAGTGATCTAAAGACGCACGCAAGTCTGAAAAGTTTTTGTTCTTTTTTTTCCGATACCTTGTTATGTATATAGAAATATTTAGAAAATATTATTTTATTGATCTAATACGACGTCGAAAAATATAACACCAGGCTCAATTTTACCATCATTAATTTTTTCTTTAGATTTTGTTTAAAATATTAATCGCATGAAAATGTTCATTGTTTTCTTGTCTTTTGATTTAAATATTCCTCATATTTATAATAGACGATTAAATACTGGCAACGTTACTACTGATTTTGCTACACTTAGTTAACTAATGGATTTTTGTAAAATTCTCGCAATTAAAAAAAATGTTTATAATCTTAAATAATATAGAGGCAATGGCGTTAAATGCAAAATATTTCTAGACCTTAATAATAATATATCGTAGTATCTCTAGAGAGGTCTTAGCACTTCCTATATTTCTGTCCAGTTCCACCTTCTGGAGTGACCATAAAAGTAAAACCCCAAAATCCGAAAGCTGGTAAAAAAGTAAGTTTTTTTTTCAGCTTGAATTTTGTAGTCGTCTCATGAATAAAAATAACTGTGAATCTCTTTCGTTATCATCACAAGAGAAAAGCATTATTTGTTAAGAAATAAATGTCAACATTATTTTGTTTTTAAATCCACATCAAGAAAATTATTTTTTACCAAACTCTGTAGTTGAGAGGGCTTTAAGTTTTAAAACTGTTATAAAAATTATATTTTTGCTATTTTATAAAAACGAAAAAAGGCATGATTTGTATTAAAAAAACGTCCACGTTATTTCAGAATAAAGACAATTATTTTTTACCAACTCGTATAAAAATCATGTTTTCTGCTACCGTTATAACAAGAAAAAGGCATGATTTGTTTCAAAAAATAACGCTCACATTATTTTGTTTCTAAATCCCCATAAAGAATGTTATTTTTTACAAAACTCTATAATTGAGTGTACTTTAAGTTTTAAAACTCGTAACGGGATCATGTTTGCTGCTAATTTATTGCAAAATGATTTGTTTAACGTTTCGAATGTGAAGAAAAGTTTAACATAAAGCATTCATCATTTGTAATTATAGGTTTTACGTATTGTGTCGGTGATTGAGTTCTATTGTAATTTAAAATATTTGACAGGAATTTTTATTTTATTTTTCAGGTGAAGCTTATTTGTGAATCTGCCACTAGTAATCCAGCTTCTATCATCACCTGGTGGCGTGACGGGTTTCTTATTCAAGGTACACCAAAGGGCTTTTCGGATGCCTCTCACGGTGGCAAGTCGACAAGAAACCAATTACAATTAAATGTAACATCAGAAGACAATGGGGCACGGTACACTTGTCAAGCAACGAACGAAGTGTTAGAGAGAAGCGTACACAATGCTGTTACTCTGAACGTAATGTGTAAGTGGTGAATGTTCTTGTTATGTATGATTTCAGCGTCTGTGATAACAGTTCTACGACGCAACAACAAAATAAAATTTATCTTTACCAACCATAACGCTTTGGCAGCTTGACTTTTGACCATCTTTTTGGTCAGTCAGGCTTAAACATGGAATGGTTACCGATTCTTTTTCTTGTATTCACTGTTACACTATCGTTGCCATGAAGAATGAATGTGTGAAGTTAGTGAAACGGTTTGTTACTAACCTCTCTTTGGATCAATATTTCTCAAAGCACAGCATTTATTATCTAAGTTCAGCTTTACTTTAAACTATACTGCTAAATGTACATTTTCTGATACATTATTGTAAAGTTATTTATTTGACATTTGAAATGTAAGGGAAAGTGAAAAAAAAAACAATAACATGGCAAAAAATGTAGTCTGTATAGTCATTTACGTTAATATAAAGATATCACAAACTGTGACACGCTTTGAGTACCTGTGCCAAATGCACAGAAAAACTAACAGATTGAGATACTAATAGCTGGATAAAGAATATATTTTAATCTACAAGTTTTGAAGGAAAAATCAAAGTTTTTTTTTTTAATCGAACCAATGATTTTTCCCAACTCCATTCATTAAATTATCCTTTAAAAACGTGTAGTTTAGTCTTATCTTTTAATTTTTATAATTTCAGTAAAATCTTTGGCATTTTAACAACATCACAAATGATCGAATATTCAGTATTTTATCTGTTGTTTAGTGACATTCACAAGTGTAATTGTTAGCATTTATACGACGAAATATTGTTTTCTTGTTAATCGCAAATGTTTTTGTCAGTAATATCTGATGCATACATGTTTTTGTCAGTAATATCTTATGCATACATGTTTTTGTCAGTAATATCTTATGCATGCATGTTTTTGTCAGTAATATCTTATGCATACATGTTTTTGTCAGTAATATCTGATGTTCAAAAATAAGGGTTTACAGGTGTTCCTTATCTGTGCTTATAAACAGTTCTAGCTCTGCTTTATATTACAAGTCAAAGTGTTAATAACGATCTAATTCCATGGCGAGTCGCATTCTCTTATCCAGTTTTATTTCAATACGTGTAAGTTATAAACGCAATAATGGCGGGAACAAACTCTCTAAGTGTATACGTTATAAGCGAAGACCACTTCTTGACTGGATCGATAATTATCAGTGCACGCGTAAAGAATATATACAACTAAATACGCACAGTTATAGCCCACAGTCAAACTTCTACTATTCAAAAGTACTTACATTGAACATTAAGGACAATAGTGATCTCTGACGTTCCTTCATCATTGGTAGCCTCACATTTAAAAGTACCAGCATCAGTTCTTTCAACATTGGTGACATTTATGATTGGACCATTTGAAAAAACTCCGGAATATTTGATTTGGTTTGTTTCAATATCGGCTAGAGGGTTTCCATCCTTTGTCCAAGCGTAGGTAATGATGTCAGGGTTTCCCCTAGCGGTCAAATTGATAAAAGTAGATTCTCCTTCTATGATATCGAATGTTTCTGATGGGGATGTGTAAAATTCTGGCTTGTCTGAAAATTCATGTCAAAATCACTTCTGCGCCAAGTGATAACATTGTCTGTCAAAGGATTGGCATCCGCCACACATTCTAGGTAAGCATTGGCACTGTGATCCACCATAGTGACTTCGGTAACTTTGGTTATGGACGCTGGGTCTGAAATATAACATACAAGTAAACAAACGTCGTACTAAGCAATCATTAGAAGATGGCCGATCGTTCTTGACTGTCTACAATGTGTCCCGAGAAGACTCAGGAGAGTTTGAATGTGTGGCAAACAATGATATTGGAGAGAAGGATGTTAAAACCTCCCATTTAGTGGTAAAACGTATGCATTCAATTTTCAAAGGTTTTTCTTTTTATTTTAGCTGTCTTTGTAAATTAAAGACCTAGGTTTCCTGACACTACTAAATATGAAGTGAAAACATTATAAGAAATTCATCTTTATTTTCGTTGGACTTTGGTTAATGTAATTATTATCATCAAACAATTCGTTGGACTTTGGTTAATGTAATTATTATCATCAAACAATTCGTTGGACTTTGGTTAATGTAATTATTATCATCAAACAATTCGTTGGACTTTGGTTAATGTAATTGTTATCATCAAACAATTCGTTGGACTTTGGTTAATGTAATTGTTATCATCAAACAATTCGTTGGACTTTGGTTAATGTAATTATTATCATCAAACAACATGAATTTCCCCTTTATTCGCCGTCTTTTCGAATGCAGGTTACCGAGATTATATGTTAGTAACCGAAATGGCATGTTATTTTAAAAGTCAGAACATTAAATTCATAAATACTAGTACTTACGGCAATATTGTGTCAATCAGATATCAGTCATTATCATGATTAGTAGCCTATACGGACATCCAAGCCTATTTATTAATTACTGACTATGCTTCATTATTTCTCATATAACTAAATACTAATTACTAATTAGTTTTATCCCACTTTTCAAAAGAGAGGTATCCAGATTTTACTGTGCTAGGTTTACTGGGTGTAATATTCTTATATGTGATTCATATTCGATTATTGTAGTAATATTCCAGTTTATTTCATGGTCTTATTCTCTGATATGATATGTTATTGTAAAGTCTTGCGCCCCCCCCCCCAGTGGCACAGCGATATGTCTGCGGACTTACAACGCTAGAAACCGGGTTTCGATACCCGTGGTGGACAGAGCACAGATAGCCCATTGTGTAGCTTTGTGCTTTACTTCAAACAAACAAACAAATAAAACAAAGATAGTCTTGAACTCTGTTACTTTTCTGAATTGGTCTTTTCTTTTTGTTTCTCCGATGTATTGGAATCCATATTAATAGTGGATATTATAAATGGTGTTTTCCTCTACATTACGTTTTTATGTGGTTTGTTGTGCACTAGCTGCGATCGTATTATGCTGTGGCTTCTGTATACCGTTATGACTTTATGTATTCTCTGTGTATTTTAAGAAAGACCTCTGACGTAGGAGAATATATCTGTGTGTTTTCAGAGAGACCTCTGACATAGGAGAATATATATCTATATGTTAGAAATTTTATTTCTGTTTATTCTTAATGTTTATCTCCATTATTAAACTTCCAAATGTACGGATGGTTTTAGTGATACATCTTTTTTCCTTCTTCTTAGCTTCTTCCGCATTACAAACCTTGTTCATTTTGGAAACTAGGCAGTCCACGACGACTCTCTTCACCTTGTTAATTATTAATTAATTAATAATTAATTAAGACTTAGGCTGCTAATTACACTTCTAATATTGCTAACGATACTGAAGAGTAATAGTATTTTTGTCGCCTTCAAAGTTTAAACAGAACTATTTTCTAGATCTTTAGATGAACGACAACCATCTGATTCCTGTTGATGTAAGAATCTTAATTGTTTTGACTTAAGGATGAGAGAAAGCAAAAATATTTAAAAGCCTTAAAGATACCTTGTGTAAGATAAAAAAGAATAATTAATAACCGTGCAGTATTTAGTGCTAACGTTTACAATAAGTATATTATAATTATTTTTGTAATCTTTCAAAGAACAGTAACATTAACCAGATTTTGCTCTATTGTAATCAGATAGTACTGATGGAAAGTAACTTAAGGCTTATGAGCTACGTATTTCCTTGATATGCTTTTGTGATGAAATAAGTAAAGTATTTGATCATCTTACTAGACAAACCCATCATTGACCGATCGCCACCTCTAAGGAAGGCTGCCAGTGAAAAGGGTGAAACCGCTAATATTATGTGCAGAGCCGAAGGGGCACCAAACATTACTTTTACGTGGTCACGAGAGGGCGCCACCATCGATAGCGACACCAAACCCAAAAAATACGAAACCGAAACGTTAATGGTTGACTTAATTACATGGGAAAGCGTTCTCCAAGTAAAAGATGTGAAAAGTCATGACTATGGGCTGTATGAATGTGTGGCCAGGAATGAATTAGGTTTCGATAGCACGAAGATTAATCTGGATTTAACAAGTATGTCCATTTCTTTTCGTTTTAAAATAATAGAAGCAGTCGTAGTGATGAGTATAAGATAAATCTTAACATATACCCGTTTCGGGTAAACAATAAATTCTTATTCGAATAGTGTTGTCGTTACTCACCCCACCCCCTTACAGAATATTCTAGACTTGTTATTTTTTTTCGGTTATTATTATACAGGTCACCCTGATCCACCTGTCGCTGTAAAAATCTTGAATGTCACTCATAATTCCGTGTTGCTGAGTTGGATTCCTGGTTTTGATGGAGGACACTCTCAGGCCTATAGAATTCGTTACAAGAAAACCGACTACGAGGCGTTCCAGTATGCAGACGTGTATCCTCCTAATTCTACGATGTATACTGTTTCAGGGTTAGCTGCAGGTTTAGAGTATACCTTTAGCATTCAAGCGACTGCTAATATAATTACAACGAGTTGGGCTTCAGCGAGTATACAACTGACATATTAAAAGCTAAGACATCAAGTAAGTAGTCCATGATATTGCTATAGACTGCTAATATAATTACAACGAGTTGGGCTTCAGCGAGTATACAACTGACATATTAAAAGCTAAGACATCAAGTAAGTAGTCCATGATATTGCTATAGACCGCTAATATAATTTCAGCGCGAATTACAATAACTTTCTACGACAGTGTTAAATTTCATCTTGCGACCACTAATTTTGCTGTGTTCTATTGTGTCGATTTTTTAAAGTTCTGCGACAAGTTTATGAACTATTTTTTTCTTGCTTCAAACCTGGATTACTAATAATGTGTTATACCTTAGTTTTTCAAATTAGATAAACTTAATATATCAGGATGAATCAATATAACCCCCCCCCCATATTCATTTAATGGCGCGTTTATGATTCCTCGCGAAATTTAATTGATGTTGTTAATACGGATCTTGTTTACTTACAAAGAAATAATTTACCAACTTCTTAGTTTAATTGTATTGTTTTTCCTCATTTTTTTTCATGATCAAAAGGTGAAATTCCCGCCAGCGGAACGGAGCGGGCAATAACAGAAGTATTGTCAGGGAAGGGAGAACTTCCTCAAATAATCATCATTTCTGTTTCGGTCGTTGGAACCCTTTTACTCGTACTCAACATCATTCTTGTCATATGTTTCGTTCGACGAAGAAGGAAAAAAAGATTGGAAGAAGGTAATTATAGTTTGTGTACTATTTGAATTATTTAGACTAGAGAATCGTACTTTCCTCTATGCTGATGAATTTTCAAAATAGTTCTTCATCAAATGTTTGTACTTCATTTTCCTTGATCTTCTTTGAATCTTTGATTATTAAGGGAGAATTTCATGCAAACACTACTGAACTTCGGATTATTTACCCAGCTAATTTTTATACTCACATCAAAAGTAAGTAACATTTACCTCATGGTTTTTCAATTGCAAGAGAAATATCTTTCTCTTCGGTCAACATTAATTACTTAAATTATCCTTAGGCAAGGCAACTTATTCCAGAAAAGTTTTATTACTGAAGATAGGTAAAACTAAGCCTTTTCTTTCAAGGTTATTATAAAGACATTACGTTGCCCAACTTTGAGCAAAGTCAGAGGTTTATCAAAAAACTTAAATGCAATTATTGGTCGAAGATGTGTCACTCGGTCTTTTTCAGGAGGAAATTAATCATTGTTAAATAATTTCATATTGTTTTAACAAACATTTTACCATAACTTGAGTCAAATGGTTGTTATGTTATGGACTTAATATATATTGATAAATTTTATTAATCTTAATAATTAAAATGCTGAAACCACATAAACATTTTAAGCATTTCTACGAATATTAAAAAAAGGGCCCGGCATGGCCAGGTGGTTAGGGCACACGACTCGCAATCTGCGGGTCGTGGGTTCGAATCCTTGTCACACCAAACATGTTCGCCATTTCAGCCGTGGGGACATTATAATGTGACGGTCAATTCCACTATTCATTGGTAAAAGAGTTGTAAAAGAGTGTGTAGTGATGACTAGCTGCCTTCCCTCTAGTCTTACACTGCTAAATTAGGGACGGCTAGCGCAGATAGCTCTCGAGTAGCTTTGCGCGAAATCCATAACAAACAAACAATTTAAAAAAAGGCTATAGCACTATGTCACTACATAACTATAGAAAACAAGCAATTTAGCAAGAAAAATGGTGATTTTCAATCGAAGTACATTTCTTGAAAAAACACTAATAATAGAAAACGAAAATCTTAAATTCATAAGCCTAAATTACTTTCTTTAAACTGTAGTAGCTATCGATAAATGATTTCCATTATACTCTATTTTAACTTGCTAATTTCTAATATTTTACAACATTTTAGACTTAAGTATGTTTCTCTGGGAATTAAATTTGGAAAATCGTAATTGCGTGCAGGTAGATATCAATCCCAGAAGATCGACATTTGTTGGACGTGTTTATGATAGCAAGTTGGAACCTTTTCGAGAATCCCTTATTTTTATAGTATTTTTAAGCCTATTTAACGTTTTAACTCTATCATTTGCTGTTGTGTTCAGAACGTACGATGGAAACAGTTTATCACAGTTTGGCTTTGCTTCTCTTGGTCGATTTTTTTTAGTTTTTCTGGCGAATGTTGTAAAATGTAAAAGTAATTTAAGACAATGGTGTAATATTTTCTGTATCTTGCTTCCTAAAGGCCAGAGGGGGGGGGGAGGAAAAAAATCAGAATTGGCATAATTAAAAACTCAAGAGCCTTGTGGTATAAAAATGTTGGTAATTAAAAGCAATGATAAAAAATGAAGTTTACATGTACATGGTTGTTGCTGGAAATTTTCATTGTAGAAGAAAAAATATATCTGCCCACTTGATTTATTCTTTTTTCCTGCATGCTGCTTATGTAAGTGTTGCGGAGACTGTCCAAACTTTCTCAGAGTAAGTACACCAAAGCACATAAACCTATATGTTTGTTTTTGTCCCTCCTTCTTCTAACACGTCATTAATGTTCTCTAAAATATAATCACTTTATTTGAATAACCCCCCCCTTCCAGGGCAACATTGAGATGAACCACCTTTAGCCTAGATTCGCTGTGGATAGAACTACACAAAATACCAAACAGTGTGTAACATGTGTTTATGTATTTTCATCATTTTATCGATGGATATAATTTGTAACTGGTTAACAAATATCCTGAAAAATGGTGGCGAATGTGGCATTCAAGCTTATTTCGCAAATGCTGGTAGCTAAGAAAACGTCATTCATATTTTTAGAAATGCCTTCGGACAATATTTACCCAGTCGATTGTTGTAAAAGTGTGTAGGAAGAGTCACTCTCCATCAGTAATAAAATTCGGCATTGTGAGGTGGAAATGAATGACGACAAAGATTATGTATACTCTGAATGTCATTCGCCCTACTTAAGAACTTGATGGGTGCAACATTTGCCACGAGAACAGTCCTTACACCATTACAACACCTCCAACTTGTACTGTCTGAACATTAAAAACAGGATCAGTGTTCTCCGTCAACACAAAAAAGAGTAAAACACGACTCACCAGACCATATCATATGTTTCCTGTTGTTTATTTTCTACACTTTTTGCTCTGAGAACCACTGAAGCATGCTTTTTTTATTGTATTTTTGATAAGTGGTCTTCGGACTAGATGTGGGCTGCCATGTGACAGTGTTTATAATGACCTTTCAAAGATACAACTCAACACAGTCGAAATTTCCGAAACGCTTTTTAAAGGAACGAGTTAATTATAGCACAGTGAAACTTATGAAACGCTTTTAAAGGAACGGGTTAATTAGAGCACAATGAAACTTACGAAACAGTTTTAAAGGAACGGGTTAATTAGAGCACAG
>NW_013666006.1:144998-154487 GCF_000517525.1 Limulus polyphemus | reverse complement strand
GAAACAGTTTTAAAGGAACGGGTTAATTAGAGCACAGTGAAACTTACGAAACAGTTTTAAAGGAACGGGTTAATTAGAGCACAGTGAAAATCATGCTGAATTTTCCTATCCAATCAACTAGTAGCAGAAGGTATTTGTTTGTATACACTTTTCAATTTACATTGTCGATAAATTCTGAAGCTAGATGTTTTTGAAAGGCCAGCCGACTAAAAATGCGGTCTTTCATTAGGACGTTACTGGTAGACAAACACTCTGTTATTCTTATTTCAAATTCAAAAAGATCCATGCATTGTCCGTTGTTTTGTAGGCTAGTATGTTTTGACATTGATAAGAGACAAGCGATTATCTGATACTTAACATGATTAGTATATTCGGGTAATGAGTGAATTCTATAAATGCATACATGAGTTCTAATAAAATGGCTGGTAAATATGTGTAATCTGAGAGAACTCTACATTCTTGTACTAATTTTGAAAAACGTCATTTTTCGCAATATCAAAACTAATATCGAATTTCTAAAAACAGCCAGTGAGAAAGATACAATCAACATAATATAATTTTCTCATACCTGAAGTTCCTAATCACTGTCATGAAAGTATTGAATAGTTTTATTTGACGTAAAATGTAATTTTTTTTGTTACTTTGAGTACCGTATTTGATGGCATATAGGACGCATGGGTATATAAGACGGCCCCCCATTTCAGCAGGTCAGATTCAGGGAAAAAAGTTTTTAGTGTATTTAAGCATATATTGGTGAAAGTAATCTAACAGCACATTACACAAGCAGAAAACACTTGAACATAAACTAAAACACAGTAAGAAAATGGGGATACACTTTAATATTTACACTCTTATTTCGTAGTTGGAATGCTGTACTGATCGTATGCTAGGATAATGATCGTTAGGAAGAAGATTAGCCTGCGGAAGGTCTCAACATCGCATATTAGACGCAGGGCGATTTTTTTAGCCAAAATTTTGGGAAATAAGTGCGTCCTATATGCCGTCAAATACGGTAGTTACTGGTACTGGTTCATCTTCCAAATTAGAAATATTAGGATTTAGCATGCTGTAAACCTTTGGTGATGAATAATCATATATTGTTTTCCTTGCTGTAAACCTTTGGTGATGAATAATCATATATTGTTTTCCTTGCTGTAAACCTTTGGTGATGAATAATCATATATTGTTTTCCATGCTGTAAACCTTTGGTGATGAATAATCATATATTGTTTTCCATGCTGTAAACCTTTGGTGATGAATAATCATATATTGTTTTCCATCGAAAAGAAAGCGACCAAACGAGCAGCAAGGCTGCCACCATTGAGATGTATGCTCCAAGTAGTTACAATGATACGGTGAACGGAGAAACGTTGAGTTCTACCTCTGAGAAAAGTGAAGCCTACTCCGATGGACCGAGCACGGGAGAATATTCAGTAAGAACTAATAGTATGAACGTGACACGGTTGACATTTATCTCATTCACGAAACTTTCTTTATAAGCACCTTTACGGCCTACTTCTCAACTCTAGAACCTAAGCTACAAGTATGAACGTGACACAGTTGCCATTTAACTCATTCACGAAACTTTCTTTATAAGCACCTTTACGTCCTACTTCTCAGCTCTAGAACCTAAGCTACTTATAAAGAAAGTTTCGTGAATGAGTTAAATGTCAACCGTGTCACGTTCATACTAGCACCTTTACGGCCTACTTCTCAGCTCTAGAACCTAAGCTTCTAGTATGAACGTGACACGGTTGACATTTAACTCATTCATGAAACTTTCTTTATAAGCACCTTTACGGCCTACTTCTCAGCTCTAGAACCTAAGCTACTAGTATGAACGTGACACGGTTGACATTTAACTCATTCACGAAATTTTTTTTAAACACTTTTACGCCCTTCTTCTCAACTCTAAAACCTAAAATTCCTATACTTTAAATCCCTAAAGCTATCACAACTAGTGTACATTAGTCCCGTCAGCATTTGAGACTCAAGTTTTGAATTCATTGTAATTGTAAACTTACAACTGAAGATACGGTATCTCTTTTCTTAGAATATTCTCAAAACTTTAATGTCATGTAGCTCAGTGTTAACTTCTCCTTCTTATTGCAAGTATTTTTATTAATTTTACATAAAAATACTTTTATCGTTATTCAGAACAATAATATTTAGACGATATCGATTAATGGTTCGATCTTCACCAAGTTATATAACTTATTACAAACTGGGTAAATTAAGTCGATCCAAATATTTTTCTAACAATAAAATGTCTTTGTTAGATAAATTCATTGTTGACAGTTTGTAAATACTTCAGGCAGTAAGTTGGATGAAACAATACTTTAATCTTTTTTTTTCCTCTCAAAGGAAGAACATACCAATCCTGTACTTGCCACATATCTGATTGACCAAGACAGAGATTCTTATATGCCTGATGGAACAAACCCTCACTATTCTCCATACAGTCGATATCATCCAGATGGTAAGACATTAAATCTTTAAGTGTTTCATATGGTTTCTAGTATTTCAACAACGTTAAGAAAAATAAACATTTATATTTCATGAAAAGATATACTGTAATATAAATTCAGTGCGCAAAAATCAGTTCAGATTGACTACTTTTATATTGTACGATTTTATTGTATTACCACCATTTTCCGTTATTTTCTCAAAATTAGTATAACAATATTTTGCTCTAATCGCCTTTTTTATAAACGTAAATGAAATAACGACGTATATCTCCATCAATATTTCGGTATTACAGCTTCGTCAGCGAAATATTGAGTTAATAAAGTTACATTCTGGAGATACGTGTGGTTATTTTATTTACGTTTATAAAAATGTTTCTTAATAAACTCTTGTTTGCGTTAAACAAAATTAAGAACAATAGTCTAATCGCCTTTCTTTTTACTAAATGTGTAACAATTTCACTCAACAATATTTAGAGTGTGTATTCGACGTATTTGTATATATATCTAATTCTACGCACGTGACTCTCTAATCTAGACAGACAACCAAAACTGTCAAGACCTCTACATGAAAGTGAGGATGACTTCTATGTCGATGCACTGAGAAGGAACGCTTATAACCAAAAGTTGGGCGAAAAGGTATTGTTCGTGTTATTTTCTTTAAAAGCATGATAACCCGTCTCAAACAGAAAGAGAGTAATTCGACCTTATGACGTTCACAAGGGAGTAATTATTCATTTTGGTTACATGATGTAAAGAAATATTTACCTAATCGTCTGAGGTAAACATGATAACCCAGTTCCAGCCACGGATAATATATGTACACAAAGTAAAGTGAACGCTGGAAATGAAATTATAAAAAGAATACGTGAAGTGCAAATTAAGCACATAAAATATATATAATTAAGTATGCGTTTAAATAAAACTTTCAGTTACGATTGAAATACAAATTACAAGGGGGTGACGTACAGATAGTACGACAATAAAACTTTCAGTTACGATTGAAATACAAATTACAAGGGGGTGACGTACAGATAGTACGACAATAAAATTTCATTAAATATTTTTTTTTTTATCAAACTGTAAACTTTTTTTTTGTATATTAATATTTCTTATTTGTAACAAAAGATAAGTCATTACTCTTATTTCTATAGGTTAGTTATGGAAGAAGTGGCAACATCGCACCTCCACTGCCACCTAACAGAACAACAGCTAGTGGAGGAGAATCGTACAACATTGCTCCTGATGTGCGGTATGTTCCATTCCCTGTTTCTAGAGCTACCGGTAACACACCGATTCTGAGCACCTTTAATCCTCACGTTCCAGGATATAATCCTAGCAACTACCGAGATCAGATCTCTGATGGAATCATAATGGAAGAACAAATGCCTGGTCACTTAGTGTGATGTACGTGGCTCGTGAGAGGTTCGCATCTTGTTCCGATCGGCTGCCGTAAGAAAGAGAACGTGTGATATATATTGAGTACCAACTTTTGTGTCAGTATCTCCTAAACTATTGATACTCAATACTTCGGGTATAAAGTTAAAACGTAAATTTCGTGTAATGATTTTTGGTACTATTTATAGATACGGCTGTGAGAAATGAGTTAAATTATTAAACATTTCTGCAAATATAACAAAAAAAAAGATGTTGTCAATTGTGCGCGAGCATACAGTTTAAGTCAATGAAAAGATCACGTGCTCAGAAACGTCTATCCCGAAATTATTTATGTGTTTGACTGTATAAAACCTGTCACATAACGTCATACCTAGGTAAATGGGTGTGACACTCCACACGTTCGATTCAGTTAGATAAACCTTCCCAGACGACTGTTCTCGTCATAGCAGAAGCTTCATGAATGTGCCTTATCCAGGAGCACTAAGATAAGACGTTAACAGGATCCAAGATGGCTTCGCAAGATGACAGAAAATTAGGTCAAAATGAGTGATTGTATGACATGTTTGGTGCTCTTTCTAAATACCCTTCGTAAGGTTTAACGTCCGCTTGATTTTATTATCATCTTATCTGGAACGATCTGGGTCTAGTTTAAAAATGGTTTACAAATATTTGGTGTGTGTGTGTATTATGTTATTTAAAAAAAGTATAATTTCTTTTATGTATTGTGACGGGACCAACGATTGTCTGCACGAACAAGGTTGCTTTTGAAATGAATGGTTCTTCCCCGGATATGTATAAGAGAAAGTAAAAAAAAAAACTTTTAAATTTCAACTTTTAACAAATTAAAGTATTCAAAGATATGCTTCTCGTTATATACATACATTTAGTTAACTATATAAATATTCATATATATATATATATCCGTACAAAAAAGTGGCATGTACGCTATCCCGTTTAATGAAAAGGCTTGACATGTGTATCTAGTCAATCTATTCCAAAGTCCTTTTTACTTGACTTACGATGAATATAAGTGACTGTTATAAATATAAACCATTCAAACAAAACTTGTATATACCATTATTGTGAGTAACTTCGACGAAACTGCAATAGACGGCCAAAAATAACAACTAACAACCCTTTATTATTTAATTTATAATATTATTGATCGCGCCCCCTTTTGTGTGTAATGTAGATTACTATTATTGTATATTAATACTCAGCTGTTCTCAAGTTGTGAATAAAATTTGTTTTCATGCAACACTGATTTTTGTTATATTTTTTCTTTAAGATTCTGAAGAAATTCACCATTCTTTATTATTATTTATATTCGCATTTTTTTATTTACTGCCGGGGTCCCTAATTTTAAACACTGACCAGAGGATAGCAGCCAATAAGTACCACCCACCGTCCACGCTAAAGGATTGACTGTCACGTATTTACTAACCTTATTTAAAAGAAAAATACAATTTTGAAAAAAATATATTATATAGTTTCAAGCAATATCAGCTAAGATTTTTATATGTTTATTATAGATGAAAAAACTACACCAAACATTTATTTACATGAGTAGGAAGTACACTTACCAGAAAAAGTTTCTAAGTTATCTCCTGCTAAACAGGGACAAGGAAGGTTCAGTTTTCACTAAGGCTAGAATAATAGAATAAGGTTAAAACTTTTTCGTCTTCTTGAAAAATATTTTCTAAAAATTAACCGCAAAGAAACACGTCTTACTCCACCTTTTCCGGATATTTAGAGCGAAAAACTGGATATTAAAACCATCAGATACGATATAATGAGTTTCGAAGGAGTTAAAGCTGTGGGGCTTATCATGTGTAACAAAAAAGTTGTATTATATCGTGGTGTCTGGCATCACATTTGCAACCAACAACCATGTCGTTTCGTGTTATGTTTGCTACAGAACGGACTTCCACACAAGAAATGTAATGGAGGTGCTTTGTTGCAGCTATTTTCGTCAAATTTATTTCTAAGAAAGCGGCAATACGTAACATACTACACTTCAAGCTGCTAAATCTCATTTCTTGAAATGTAGAAGAGATAAAATGTCTTAAAGGCACTACATTTTTAAACACTTTGTGTTTTGTCCAAAGCTGCAGAGACATTTTTAGTGAATATATAAAAATAAAATGCTTTTAGCATAGAAGTGCTGTGTTGTTTTATGCATTTTGAACAAGTGTAGAGACATTTAGAAGCTAACGACAGTGTACATCAGAAACTAGTTTTACTGCATTGCACTACTTTTTTTAATACCTTCTGTAAAGCATATTCTGTTAGAGTTTTTCCCCAAAATAAGTATGTTAAAATTGCATTTGACTCCCTAGGTCAAAGAAAAAGTTGTCTTGCTAGAAATGGAAGCTATAAGCTATTTATAGGTTGTTACAAGACATTAAATTAGTGTCGACCAGCTCTAAGTTTACGATCTTACAACGCTACATATCAGGGCTTGATTCCCCGCGGTAAAAAGAGTGCAGATAACCCATTGTGTAGCCCTTTGCACCTAGAAAACACCAACATTATTTACTACTAAGGATCCACTGTTTTTGGATGTATACGATCGTGAATATTGCAAGCCCCATATATGTCACAGTGAGTACTCGTTCTGTTGTTCTTGTTCGTGGTGTAAGAAGACCAATTACGCTGTAATAGTAAGTTCATCCGATCACCAAGTCTTTTTTTTTTTACTGGTGTAATACTTCTTTTTGATCACGATTCGTGCTGACCGTTTTCAAGATTGTTGTAAAATTGGCGAATCTGTCAAACGATCCTTCTCAATGTTCTTTTAAATCAATGTTAACAATAAAAGTAAAAGCAAAAAAGAATATCAGTTGTAGTTTCAGCAGCTTTTAGCAAGAGGTTTAATTTTTGTGTTGTTCTTCCTTTAATTAGTAGAGCTGATTTACCTTACGTCTTTGGAATTATTTTAACAACAAGTACACATCAGGCCAACTGAAAATGTTTCAGTACACGAAGAAGTTGTTGGTTCATCAGCTTTGTTTGTCTTCCACATAAATAATTTAAATCGGTTTCGCATCATTTACGTGTTGAAGAAATATCAATTCTTAAAACTTATAATTGTATTAATAATTAAAACTAAACAAAATTAACGGTGTAGTCATCTTAAGTTACTAAAACAGTGCGTTTAAGTGTTCAGTGTTACTTTGATAAAATAAATGAAGTAGAACTGAGTTACAGTTTGGAATTTCGCGCAAAGCTACACGAGGGCTATCTTCGCTAGCCGTCCCTAATTTAGCAGTGAAAGACTAAAGGGAAGGCAGCTAGTCAGCACCACCCACCGTCAACTCTTGGGCTACTCTTTTACCAACGAATAGTGGGATTGACCGTCATATTATAACGCCCCCACGGCTGAAAGGGCGAGCATGTTTGGTGGTACTGGGTTTCGAACCCGCGACCATCAGATTGCGAATCGATCGTCCTAATCGCCGGGCCAATTGAGTTGTAACATAGACCCTAGTCTAATAAATCTGTCTTATATCAACTGGTCACAATAATGCCGCAGATGAGAAGATACTTTCCCTGTATTTAAAGAACAATGTTTCTTGAATACTTATACATGCGCCATCAACGTATACGCTTTACTTTAGCAGAACAATTTAACTCCCTTACTTCCCTTGCTTGATAGCCACCTTGTGGCTCAGCGGTAAGACTGAAATCCTATAACGCTAAGAACCGAGTATATACATATATATATATACACACGATGAGCTAAAACAATAAGCTGAAAGAATTATCTCAGCAAGAACACACGTACAAACGAAATAAAGGACAAATATCAAATGGTATCATACTCTGGTACCCGATAAATATAAATATATACACATATGCACATGTACTCGACTGTGTATTTAAAGGTTTTTTTATGTGAAATGCACTCTTGATATGATAATCCTGAAAAGCGTGAAATTACAAATGAACTGCTTGTGAAGTGTTTGTGCATCGACCAAATAAAGCGAAGTGGTAACGAAAACACGAAACGCTTTGTATTACATTCATGGATATTGGCCCTGATAAGGATTGGTTTGGTTTGTTACGAATTTCGCGCAAAGCTACACGAGGGCTATCTAGTGTAAGACTAGAGGGAAGGCAGTTAGTCATCACTATCCACCGCCAACTCATGGGCTACTCTTTTACCAACGTATAGTGGGAGATTGATCGTAACATTATAACGTCCCCACGACTGAAAGGGCGAGCATGTTTGGTGTGACGGGGATTCGAAGCCGCGACCCTCATATTACGAGTCGAGCGCCCTAACCGCCTGGCCATGCTGGACCCCCTGATAGGGAAGTGTTGAATAATGAATCTTCTAGCCCTGTTTACTTGAATTTCTAAATATCATTTTACAGAATATTTCAAACACAATAGAAAAGGGAGGAAGGGGTTTGGATTGTACCTGATCCTCCCAGGTCTACAAAAACCTAAAGCCTGATGCCGAAATGAGCGAGTTTGACAAGCTGTATTGTGAATCTGAGGGTCCATGTTTCGAGTTCCGCAAAGCTTCGCACGGAACTTTGGGGCCGTGATTGCGTTATAAAAGTGACACTAATTCCAGTGTTCGGTCAGACAAGCGTAGCCCCCAAATTGGTTTTAGTTGTTGTTACTAACTGCCGTCCCTATAGTGCACCAGTTCAAAAATTAAGGATGGCCAAGGCGTATAATTCTGTTCCAGCTTTGTGAAAATATCCAAAGCAAACAAACAACAAGTCCTACGTACAAGTTAACGCCTACTGTAGTAAGTAAACAACAAGTTCTATATACAAGTTAACGCCTACTGTAGTAAGTAAACAACAAGTTCTATATACAAGTTAATGCCTACTGTAGTAAGTAAACAACGAGTTCTATATACAAGTTAACGCCTACTATGGTAATTAAACAACGAGTCCTATGTACAAGTTAACGCCTACTATAATAAGTGAACAACAAGTTCTATATACAAGTTAACGCCTACTATGGTAATTAAACAACGAGTCCTATATACAAGTTAACGCCTACTATAATAAGTAAACAACGAGTTCTATATACAAGTTAACGCCTACTATAATAAGTAAACAACGAGTTCTATATACAAGTTAACGCCTACTGTAGTAAATAAACAACGAGTCCTATATACAAGTTAACGCCTACTATGGTAAGTACATATAGTAGGCGTTAACTTGTATATAGAACTCGTTGGTAAGTAAACAACAAGTTATACATACAAGTTAACACCTACTATGGTAAGTAAACAAAATGTTCTATATATAAGTAAACGCCTACTAGGGTAAGTAAACAACAAGTTATATATTCAAGTTAATGCCTACTGTAGTAAGTAAACAACGAGTTCTATATACAAGTTAACGCCTACTGTAGTAAATAAACAACGAGTTCTATATACAAGTTAACGCCTACTGTAGTAAGTAAACAACGAGTTCTATATACAAGTTAACGCCTACTATGGTAAGTAAATAACAAGTTCTATATACAGGTTAACGCCTACTATGGTAAGTAAACAACAAGTTCTATATACAAGTTAACCCCTACTGTAGTAAGTAAACAACAAGTTCTATATACAAGTTAACGCCTACTATGGTAAATAAACAACAAGTTATATATT